>NC_056749.1:255928062-256140562 GCF_019279795.1 Protopterus annectens
GCTAGAGTGTTTGGGCTTGAGTAGTGTTCCCAGTCTATATTAGGGTAGTTGAAATCACCTAGTATGATGGTATTTGGAGATACATTTATCCCCTCCAGTGTTTTCAGGAAGGCCATGTGAGGTTCCTGAGTTTGAGAGGGTGGCCTGTAACATGCTACAAATTGCAGAGCAGTCTTGCCTATGGTTAATTGCACCTGGATGGTCTCCGATGCATCGTGCGTTGCCACCAACCTTGAGGTGTGTGTGTCCTTTATGAATATGGACACCCCCCCTCCTTTCTTGGTATTGTCTGGATTTTGGGGCCGGAACGCATGATATGAGGTGAAACCTGATAGTGCTGGGGTGCTCTCAGGAGCCATGAACCAGGTTTCTGTCACAGCACAGACATCGATGTTCTCCATACTGAGAAGGGCCTTGAGTGCGTGCATCTTGAGATTGAGAATTCTGGCATTGAGCAGCATTACCCTTAGTTTTTTTCCTTTTTTGTGTTCTAGGGTGGTAGGTTTAGAATTTGAGCCTTGTCTAAAAAAGGCACTATGGGGGTGGCAAGAGCCTTTGCCAATATCCGGAAGCCCAGGGGTGACAGGTGCAAGCCGTCCCTCAAGCAGCGTGACTTGTCCAGCATGTCATCCCAGGCAGACAGACATTGGATCCCCTTTGAATGACACCAAAATTTAAGCCAATTATTAAAGCTGATCATCTTATCGCTGTATTGTGGCATCATTCTAGGTGAAGGTAGGATACTGCTCAAGGTCAGGGTCATACCTGCCTGGGCTACATAATCAGAGAGCTCCTCAATGTCTCTTTTCATGTAGTCCAAGGAGGATCGTCTCAGTTCGTTGACATCAGCATGGACAATGACCGAGTCATACTTGTACTTGCGGTTGAGAGACCTGAGTGCTTGCGTTATGTGGCGGATTCTAGCCCGACAGGCAGCTTACTGTGACCTTCTCCTTACTCAGTCTGGTGAGTGGGACGTCAGTGTGCCTGACTATGGAGTCACCAATGACGAGTGTGTCTGGCATTGTCTTTGGCCTTAAGGGCTGTGACTGTTTGACACTCTGACTGTGTGGTCTATGTGATGCATGTGTTGGGTCCTGAGGTGGTAGTTGTTTGGGTGTCTGCTTTGGAGGCCTCTGCTGTTTTGGTAGATTTTTGGTCAGAGCCTCCGAGTATGTCTTTGTGTGATTATGTGTATGATTTGAAGTTGTGATGGTACTATGTGTGACTGGGTATGTAGTGTGTGTGGTTACCTTCTCCTCCTGTCTGGTCTTGCCAGTCCTATGTTGAGAGAGCTCAGCCTCCAGTTTGGCCGTATAGTTGCATCTCTGCATGTATTTGTGTTTTGTGGGAGAAGGAGAGGATTGTTCAGTGTACATGAGGCAATTGTAACATTGCCTCAATATTCCCAGGTTCACCAGTTGAGCAGGGGAGGACACTAGCAACTGATCCCTCGACATGCTAGAAGTAATAGATAAAAATCTTACAAAAACCCCCGGGGATGTGGGTTCTAGGCTGGTGGGGTACTATCTATAATAATAGTGCTTTATCAAGGTGCAAGTACTGTAGGAGCAACTGCTAGGCTTTACAGATAGAGAATAGTCTACTTGGGAATCAAGTAGAGATGAAGTTTTTAGTTATAGGATACGCTGGTTAGATCGGCAGTACAGTTCGAGGAAGGTAGATTTAAGGGAAAATTTGAAGAGTGGAATTTAGGTAGCCCGAATAGTTTAACCTTGTTTAACCGCCGCTGCTCTTGTATGCAACAGTGGCAACTCAGCTACGCTGCTTTATAGCAGGGGGCTGGAAAAAAACAGGAAATGACCCAAAATGGCCAACGAATTACTAGTTGCTGTCTCTAACCACTCCTATGAGGACAAACAAGCAGCTCAGTACTCCCCACTCCCACTGGTGAGTAAAGAAACTACCTCTGGCCACGCAGAAAATGGAGGAACACAGGAACCAAATACAAAGCCCAGGGATCAGCAAAATCTGATCACTGGAACAACTAGCTAGGAAAGTTAAGGAAAGGAGAAGTATTTTTTTTTTTTTTTTTTTTTTTTAGTTTTTTTGCAAACAGACAGAAAAAATACAGTAAATGCTTTGGTATTCGAATAAATTGCTATCAAAGGCTGGTACACTTGAGTGTATTAGCCTGTTTGTTACTTTTAAGCAAAACTTTAGCCAACAAGTGCAATCAACAATTTAAGCACAGAAAAACAGGAAAATCAGGTAATAAAACAGTAATATAGGCACAAACAGTAGTCGAAAAGCTCAAAAGATCGAAAAATGCAAAATAAAATGTTTAAAAAATACTTATAATCAAGAAAGTTGCTTTTTCTGCTCTCTGCTGGCTTAGGAACTCTGCAGGGGACCACGAGGAGCTATGCCAAGTTCTCTAATGCCTGAAAAAGCCCGCCAAATCGTGCTTTATAGCAGGGGGCTGGAAAAAACAGGAAATGACCCAAAATGGCCAACGAATTACTAGTTGCTGTCTCTAACCACTCCTATGAGGACAAACAAGCAGCTCAGTACTCCCCACTCCCACCGGTGAGTAAAGAAACTACCTCTGGCCACGCAGAAAATGGAGGAACACAGGAACCAAATACAAAGCCCAGGGGATCAGCAAAATCTGATCACTGGAACAACTAGCTACGAAAGTTTAGGAAAGGAGAAGTAATTTTTTTTGGTTTATTTTATTTGCAAACAGACAGAAAAAAATACAGTAAATGCTTTGGTATTCGACTAAATTGCTATCAAAGGCTGGTACACTTGAGTGTATTAGCCTGTTTGTTACTTTTAAGCAAAACTTTAGCCAACAAGTGCAATCAACAATTTAAGCACAGAAAAACAGGAAAATCAGGTAATAAAACAGTAATATAGGCACAAACAGTAGTCGAAAAGCTCAAAAGATCGAAAAATGCAAAATAAAATGTTTAAAAAATATGCTTTACTTATCTTTCCTTTAAAAAAAGTTCATATGAAGCAATAGAATTAATACATCATAGGCACTTGTGTATTACTTTACAGACGAACACACACACACTTTTTGTGTGCAATTTATTATGTTTAGACTCATTGGTCCTTGACTTAAGGAAGACAGGATTTGCTCAGTTATTAAAAAAAAATTCCTTTTATGTGATAAGATTTACTACAGGGGAGTACTGCACATTTCTGGACTTTGGCAATTGTTTTGCACTTCCTCTACATATGCCCAATATTAGTGTCCAACTAATGGCTCACATAAAAATGTTAGCTGTCATTCAATGGCTGGTGTTGCCATGGTATGCACGAAAAACAAATGCTCGTGAGAAAATCCTCCAATGTCAGCTACTGAGATATGTGAGTGAGAGGTAAATACATTTTGTTAGTCCAAATAACATTTGCGCAAAGTCAATAACAAATGCCATTTTTACATTTTTTTTAACTGATGCATCATTGTGGAATCCTACAGGACATCAAAAGTTTGCCCTGAAATAGATGCCAGTCACCTCAAGCCTATAGTTATGGAAAATGACAAAACTTGAGCATGATAAGTTGTGGATAATATGGTTTGTAACCAGGGAACTGCACCACTTCCATTTGCATCACCTCATTCTCCAGAAAGGATATTGTGTCTTTCCCACTAGAAAAATTACTACTTGGTATTAGTGACTGGCAATTTGGGATGTTCTATAACTTACTCGGAATTACATAGAAAAACAGATCCAGTTATGGGTGCATCGATTGCCCTGGATGTGAGATGGAATCTGTTTGTACTTGAGTCACTGGTCCTTCTACTTAGGTAGCACTAATTCTAAGAATGATTCTAGGACTTTGAACCACCACAGTTCTACCCAAGGCAGCTTTCTTGGGATCTTATCTGCATTACCAAAGCATAGGAATGAGAATTAAGACTCGTTACTCATCTCTAGCTTCTTAGCATCTGTCTCACTGCAAACATTGGGCCAGTTGGGCTGCATCCTGATCTGAATATGAACAACTGACCGCCCTTATTACATTGTACTATCCTGCGTATCCATTTATGAATCACCCTCGTCACAACTTTCATGTAAGGTGACAGCAGTATGATGCCTCTGTATGGAGGCATCTGGAGCATTTCTCCCCGGGCCTCCGCTGAAATCAGGCTCTGTGGAACCTAGTCGGACATTCCCGGTCAACAAATGTTAAATAAATAAATAAATAAATCACAGTTGCGGATGTCCCATTTGTTCTTGTTAACTGGCACAAGTATGATTCTTCAACACTCACCTGGGGTACTACTTTCTCTCCATGCTGCTACAAGTAAGCTACAGGAGTCAATTCTCCCCTACCTCAGCCAGCATCTGTAAGATATCCACTATGACCTCCAGTGAGCCTGCTGCTTTCCCTGACTTGATTTCCCTTGGTGAAAGTCTTACTTCTTCCAGGGTGGTATCCAGCTTGTCTCTATCGTAGCCTGTTTCTGGGGAAATACAGCATCTGTGGGGTTAACGTGATTGTTAAGCTGCTGTAAGTACTCCCTCAGTCTGCCTCTGATGTCCTGCGGAATGATGAGCATATTTGTTTTGCCATCCTTTATGAAGTGCGTCTGTCAGTTTTCTCTATCTGGGTGTAGTGGCCTTGCAATCTGCTTTAGTGTCTTTGTGACAACTACAGAGTCTCTGCAGTGGCTGGCTGAGTGCCTCCAATGCCCTTTCCTGTGTTAATGCAACTGCTCTTTTACCTTCCTTGTTAGTCAACCTCCATTCCTTCCTAGCCTGGGTGGTTAATCCAATGACCCACTCTTTCTGTACTCTCTATTTCTTTGATGGAGATGCTGCATTACACCACATGCTTTCCTTATGTACCTTACAGACATACATGGACAAGCCACAACTCTGTTCAGTAGTCCTGACACATGCTGTTTTAAGGTGCTGCCATTCTTCCTGTAGACCTATTTCCGCCATTTCTTAGGGAGGTAGAGGCATGACTGAATACTTGAACTGTCATAATTTATCTCCAGTCAACTTCCTGGTCTTCACCATGGTCTCTGTTGACCTTAGCACCCTCTTTGCCCACTTCTTGAAGCTGATTGTGGAAACCAGTGGTTTATGCTGTGGGCCACCTGTTTCACTGAGGAAGACTATACAATCTATGCTCATATCCCAGTATCCTTTCCTCACTAGGGGAACTTTACCTGAGTTGGTATAGGCCACTCACGTATGTGAACTTGTGACTGTCTTTCTTAATGAAACATGTTGTGGCTACTATCAAGCCATTTGCAAGACAGGGGTCTAGAATGGCCTCTCCATTATTCCTGTTGCCCCACTCATGTGGAGCCAGGCAGTCATGATTTCCTTTTCTGTCACAATATGTGCATTCAAGTCACCCATTATCTAAACCAATTCATGATGTCCAGCTTTATGTAGTAGGTACTGCAAACTGATATCTGGCTCACTGTCACAACTCGGCAGTGGGGCAAAGGATGAGATTGAGTACTGCACTATCAATACACTGGAATGTGATTGACATGAGTCTGTCACTTAGTCAAACAGTATCCCTCACTGCCTTCTGAACCCTTTCTATTACCACAATTCACAGAGCATTTACAGCCTGTTCTCCTACACAGAAGTAGATTGTGGATCCCAAGCCAAGTGCCTTGGATGCACTGCCCTTCCATCTTGTCCCCCGGAAACAGTGGATGTCCATCCTCCTCCATAGCATCATGTCATCCATTTCCCAAACTGCGTCCTGAGAGTGAACCTACACTGAGTGGCAATCGACAGGTCATTTTTTGCAGGTTCACAGGTTATGCATCCAGTTTTAGCTCAACACAGTTGCCAAAGATAACCCAGAATGGGGAACTACTGACCGGCCAGCCATTAGCTTATTGACATAAGGCTGCTGAGTTTTATGGTAGTCACACAGCCAATAGAGGGCACATGCATGCTTTATGGAGTGCATTCAAACCTTACCATAACCTTTGTTTTTGGTAGTGGATAAACGTTAACAGGAGTAAGCAGTAAAATTCAAATTTAACACCTATCTTTGTTTGCACCAAAAATAGGGAGCATGGTGATGTCGTAAAAGAAAGAAATTTCTTGAAAATATAAACTGAGAGTAGAAGATGTTCTAAATGTGCATTCAGTGAGAACTATACACATGACCAAGGGTCATATCTTTTCTCCCTAACTGTTCTTGCCCAGTTGTCATCAGTGATTAGAGACACTGATGCCAGGTTGGTACACATGATTTGATGGACCGACAGTGAAAGTGCAGAAGAAAGGGATTTCCAGTGGCGCTTCATACAATTTTAGTAATGCATTACAGGTGGTCAGTATGCACAAATACATAACAGTTGGCTTCACTTCATCTAACATGTTCTGGATAAGACTTGCATGTCTATGTAGTCATTGCCAGGAAGAAGAATTTCTCGTTAAGTGTGCATACCTGACATTTGACATCATGCTATAAACTGTACCTGGAAGCCACAGTGATACTGATATGTGGTCTGATGACTGCACTTTAGTTGTGTGAACCTGCCACAGTGTGGTCTGAACAATGGTGTCAACTACAATGCCTGACATCCATTTGTTGATGTGCCTTACTTTATGCGATTTTCATAAACAGTCTGGAAATCCTGTAAGCAAACCTGTAATGTAAAGTCAGATGGTATAGTGGAAAAGTAATTGCAGAAATATGGCTGTCCATTTGATTGTAGCTAATTTCTGGTGAGCTGTGTATGCTTAAATGTAACTGTTTGGTGACAGAAGAACTACGTAATTATTGGCATTGATTTCTTCTTTTGGTTTAAAAACCTGTTTCCTAAATGACTCTGCTCATACCTCATCTGATGCTATTGATAAGATTCCTGTGAATATGCTAAGCTGTTGTCTGTGACTTAGGGTTCCCACACATATGCATCACACCTCCTTCTTCATCTCATGCTGCTGAACAGTCAACTGAAGTTACTCACTGAGGAGTCTTGATGTCTGCATAATGAACTCATCTCCTCAGCATGATACCAGTTAGCTCAGCTTGCCCCTTCCGGTACTGGAAGCCAGATTCATTGTTATTCATCAGGGTTTACAAGTTATGCACTTGTAGATGGTAAGATAGCTGAAAGGTGTCTTATCAAACTTTAAAGAGTCTCTTATAATCTTTGTATTTATATAGTGTTGTTGCCATGCGCTGTTTGTACATTTGCTGGCTTGCCTGTACTTTGTTTCAGCTCAGCTACTGAAAACCCAAAGTTTGCCCTTTGCACCTTTTTTAATGAAGCCAAATTTACCCAGCCCTGTTATAGATATGTGACATCTAATTTGCTCTGTTGATGTTCCTGGGATAAAGGGCCTCTCATGCTTGATCCCTGCTGTAAGAACTACATTCATATAACAGTCACAATTACAGAAAAATGACTGTTGTGTAAACCATACTGTTAAAGGTAGTCTGGTTTATATAGCTTCCTGGAGAAAAGTGTTATTTTTTGTATACTGATGAGTAGAAAAGCATGTTGTGGCAACCTGCAAAAGAAAACAATTTTGAGAGAAAGTAAGAACAGTATGCACATTGTATGGAACAGTGAGAGTAGGCAGTGTATAGAATGAAGCAAAGAATATACCAAGTTGTTTCAAAAACATCATAGCAGCAATGAATATGTGTACAACAGTAGTAGTAAGAGCAAACAGGACGACACATCAGTGGCATGCCTAATGGATAAAAATTCAGAGGACTGCAATTCTGTGTAAAGCAAATATGAGTAGTCATTTTGGTTAGAGTATGAATTTGCAGTCATAGCTACATCATTCAGTGGCCCAGATTAATTGTTATCTGTGTAGGTTACGAGCATGTTCAGAGGAATACTTAAAAACCTTTACATTAAGGATTGCTAAAAGCATATTTCTACCATGACTACCATCGACCACATCTCAACATCCTATATAAAAAATTACTCTCCAAATTAAAACCTTGCTCCAATGCCCCTGACAATATCTCATCCTCCTTCCTAAAAATAGCCGCAGATGGTATCACTCTTCCCATTAGCATCCTGATCAATAGATCCATGCTAGAATCTTATGTTCCCAAACTATGGTGCACTGCCTTCATTCTACCTCTCCATAAAGGAGGCAAAAACAATAACATCTCCAACTTCCGCCCCGTAGCCATCCTCTCCCCAATTTCCAAACTGCTAGAAAAATGCATTCATATTTAGCTCATGCCATTCTTAGCCAATAACCAACTAATCACTCCAACCCAACACGGCTTATGTCCAAGGCCGTAGTACAATCACTGCACTTCTCTCCTTCCTAGAGACAATAAATCTTGCCTGGGACTCTGGAAAAATAGGTTCTGCTGTTCTTCTAGATCTGTCCAAGGCATTCAATACCATCTCCCACACCCATCTCCTAAACCATCTCTCCGACCTTACTCTCTCCCAGAATACCTTATCCTGGTTCTCTAGCTACCTCTCCAATAGATCTCAAGCTGTAAAATGGGGGACAGGCACCTCAACCTTCCTTCCCACCCCCACTGGGGTTCCCCAGGGATCCATAATTGGTCCAATGCTGTTTAACATCTTTATTAACAATTTCCGCAAAGCCATACCCAATACCAAAATTGTACAATATGCAGACAATTCCACATTAATCTGCAGTGCCACCAACCTCCCAGAGCTTCAGACACTGACCCAAGCTGCTTTCTCCACCACTGAAAATTGGATGCTTCAGAAGCACCTCTCACTAAATGCCAATAAATCCAAAATACTATTATTCTCTCCCTCAAAAGCTTCCCCTCTTGATAAAAACTCATTCCAAATCACTAGCCAAAACAACTCCACTACAGAGGCTGTTCCCTTTGCCCAACTACTTGGGGTCACTATTGATGAACACCTGAAATTCAATACTCACATCCAGCAAAACATTAAGAAAAACCATATAAAACCTGGTAATGCTATACAGGAACATCCAATTTCTCTCGCCTTCCACATACAAACGCTTGCCACTACCTATCTACTCCCCTCACTAATGTATGGCGCTCCTCTATTAACTAACTTATCTGCCACACTCACTCCAAATTTGGAAGTCTGTTAAAAGATTTCTAAATGTGTCACCAAAGCCAAATACTCCTCCCATCACTGTATTGCCCTTAATTTGTTACACTGGATTGAACTCTCCAACCATCAAGACTATCTTCAGATTACCACAGCCCACAAACTAATCTTTCAAACCTCTAAGCGCCCTGCTCTATGCATCATCCTTCTCCCCTACACCCCTCAGAGAACTCTCAGATCTACTCACCAAAACCTAATCAGTGTCCGAAAACCCAATCGCCCTGCTGGTCGACTCCTGCTATCCTTTTCCTTAGCAAAAAAATGGAATTCTATTCCTTCCTCTCTAAGGACCTGTGCAAACTTTGACAACTTTAAATCTCAGCTACATTCCTACCTTTACTCTAACAGAAAATGCAGCTGCATTCTCCTCACCTAGTCCTATAATTCTCTCTCTACCTCTAAACCCCTTTCCAGCTATGATTACTAGCCTTCTCTCGCTATGATCTATAGGCTACCACACACATGTACATATTGTAAATATCAAATTTGTACCATGTACCTAAGACTTTACACCTGTTCTCTAACATGAAATGTAACTAAATTGTTCATTAATAATATTGTGTCTGTATCTAAAGGTAGAAGGGCCAGCTGAAAGAGACTGGAGACTGTAAAGTGGTGGCAGGGGAAAATGTAGTTAGGCAGCATAGGATGGTGGTTTGTACAATGACATTGTTGATCAAGAAGAGGAAGAGGAGTGTGAGGGCAGCACCAAGGATCAAATGGTGGAAATTGAAAAAGGGTAATTGTGAGGTGGAGTTCAGGGAAGAGTTAAAACAGGCACTGGGTGGCAGTGAAGAGTTACTGAATACCTGGGTAACTACAGCAGAGCTAGTAAGGGAGATGGCTAGAAAGGTGCTTGGTGTGACATCTGGAAAGAGGAAGGAGGGCATGGAGACCTGGTGGTGGAATGAGGAAGTACAGGAGAGTATACAGAGAAAGAGGTTGGCGAAGAAGAAGTGGGACTGTCAGAGAGATGAAGAAAGTATACAGGTGTATAAGGAGATGAGGTGCATGGTAAACAGAGAGGTGGCGAAGGCTAAGGATATGGCGTATGAAGAGTTGTATGAAAGGTTGGACTCTAAGTAGGGAGAAAAGGACCTGTATCGATTGGCTAGACAGAGGGACTGAGCTAGTAAAGATGTGCAGCAGGTAAGGGTGATAAAGAATAATGAGGGAAATGTACTCACAAGCGAGGAGAGTGTGTTGAGCAGATGGAAACGGTACTTTGAGGGGCTGATGAATGAAGAGAATGAGAGGGAGAGAAGGTTGGATGATGTGTGGATAGTGAATCATAAAGTGCAGTGGATTAGCAAGGAGAAAGTAAGGATAGCTATGAAGAGGATGAATAATGGAAAGGCTGTTGGTCCAGATGACATACCTGTGGAAGCATGGAGGTGTTTAGGTGAAATAGCAGTGGAGTTTTTAACCAGATTGTTTAATGAAATCTTGGAAAGTGAGAGGATGCCCGAGGAATGGAGAAAAAGTGTTTTGGTACCGATTTTTAAGAATAAGGGTGATGTGCAGAGCTGTAGTAACTACAGAGAGATTAAATTGATCAGTCACAGCATGATGTTATATAAAAGAGTAGTGGAAGCTAGGTTAAGAAGGGAGGTGATGATTAGTGATCAGCAGTATGGTTTCATGCCAGGAAAAAGCACTACAGATGCGATGTTTGCTCTGAGAGTGTTGATGGAGCAGTACAGAGAAGGTCAGAAGGAGTTGCATTGTGTCTTTGTGGACTTAGAGAAAGTATATGACAGGGTGCCTAGAGAGGAGCTGTGGTATTGTATGAGAAAGTTGGGAGTGTCAGAGAAGTATGTAAGTGTGGTACAAGATATGTACAAGGGTAGTGTGACAGCGGTGAGGTCTGCAGTGGGAGTGACAGATGCGTTTAAGGTGGAGGGATTACATCAAGGATCAGCTCTGAGCCCTTTCTTATCTGCAATGGTGATGGACAGGTTGACAGACGAGATCAGACAGGAGTCCCTGTGGACTATGATATTTGCAGATGACATTGTGATCTGTAGTGAGAGTAGGAAACAGGTGGAGACGACCCTGGAGAGGTGGAGATTGCTCTAGAGAGACGAGGAATGAAGGCCAGCAGGACTAAGAATATATGTGTGTGAATGAAAGGGAGGATAAAGGAATGGTGAGGATGCAGGGAGTAGAGGTGGTGAAGGTGGATGAGTTTAAATACTTGGGATCAGGTGAGTGTGGAAGAGAGGTGAAGAAGAGAGTACAGGCAGGATGGAGTGGGTGGAGAAGAGTGTCAGGAGTGATTTGTGACAGACGAGTACCAGTAAGAGTGAAAGGGAAGGTCTACAAGAGGGTAGTGAGACCAGCTATGTTATATGGGTTGAAGACAGTGGCATTGACAAAAAGGCAGGAGTCAGAGCTGGACGTGACAGAGTTAAAGATGTTAAGATTTGCACTGGGTGTGACGAGGGTGGACAGGATTAGGAATAAGTATATTAGAGGGTCAGCCCAGGTTGGAAGATTTGGAGACAAAACCAGAGAGGCAAGATTACGTTGGTTTGGACGTGTGCTGAGGAGGGATGCAGAGTATATTGGGAAAAAGATGCTAAGGATGAAGCTGCCAGGTAACAGGAAAATGGATGTGGTGAGAGAGGACATGCGGGTGATTGGTGTGACAGAGCAAGATGCAGAGGACAGGAAGAAATGGAAACAGATGATCCGCTGTGGTGACCCCTAACGGGAGCCGTCGAAAGAAGATCTAAAGGTAACATGTACCTAAGAAATTACACCTGCTCTCTATCATGAAACATAATTGTAAATTGTTCTTCATTTCTATATTGTATCTGTATCTAAACTTTGTAACATGGAGCTTTTCTCCCCAGGCCTCCACTGAAAATGGGCTCCTTGAGCCCAGTGGACATCCCCGGTCATCAAACTGGAAATAAAATAAATAAATGACTTACTGTGAAAGTGATATTCAGATGGCAGAAGTAAGGAGAGAGATGAGAGAACATTTTCAGAGGCACACTTGACTGACTGCAAGCAACTCTGATGTGTATTGTCATTCAAATTAGCTGAACCTTGCAGGGCAGGAAACGTGAAACTCTTCTAGCTGAGGGTGGGAATATAGAAGGAGTAATTTGAGAATGAACTGAAACAGATCAAAGTTGAATGTCTAAACTCTATTTCAGCAATGAGCTGGCAGATCTGGAAGATTTTTTCACAGAATGTGTAAGACATCGTAAGGAAACACATTTGTAAAAGGCACTGTGTGACAGTAAATGATACTTTTACTGAGGCCTGTCCTCTTTTTCCATTCTAAGTGAATGGAAGTCTTATATGACAGCCCAGCTATGGGCACCGTAATCTCAGAAACAGTGGACTTGCATCTTTAGAACAAAACAAACTCTCATCAGGATATCTGCCCCCAGGAGCTCAGTCAGGGTTACAAAAAGAATAAAATTAGTAGTAACTACTTCTGTCTGTTGCATACAGGTTTGCAATGAGCCAAACTTAAGGAAAAGTTAAATAATATATATTTTTCAATTTTTCCCCGTAGTGGGTCTGAGTAGGACTGTTATATGGAAGTTAGCTGCAGGCAGATGTCCTACCTAGACAGAAGAAATCGCTCAGAGCATTAGGGTATGGCCATGGACCAACAATTCCTTATGTGCGGATGTGCAATTGTAACCCAGATAAAAGGCAGTCAGGATGCACAAGCATTTTATTAGTTTTTCAATGAAAATTAAAGCTATGCTCTGCAGACAGAAAACCCTTCCCACCATAGGTGTATAGAGTTTGTGGAGCCCCATCTGTGGTACTGTGCCCACAGGACCATGGGATAGCTGCGGGTACAGGTTAAGAGGTGGAGTAGGTTCTGTTCCTGCTTTTTTTTGCCACTCCTATATCTCTATAGAGTTCAAAAGGATCACACTGCAAAAAGGAAAAAACAGCTGGTACTGCAACATCAATCTTATTAAAACTACTGTTACAATTTCATACATGACTGTATTTTACTGCAGTAAAATTTCTGACATATGTGAAGACTCCCACAGCTACACTGGGAATTGTGAGGTGGAAATAAATGGGTTGACCTGTCAAATCCCTTTATAAGAGCCTCTGTGGAATTACTGGTCCAAATCTGGTTTGTTTCTGGATTGAAGGTCCTGTTTGTTGTTGTTGTTGTTGTTGTCTCTTTCGGCTTTTCCCGGTTAGGGGTCGCCACAGAGGAACTCCGGTCCGCTAATGATTAGCAGTAGATTTTTATGTGCCAAGTTGCCAGCTCTGACGCATAACCTTCAACGAAGGTACGCCCATTCATGCATGTCTCCAGAAAGAAGACGCTTTAGCTGAGAATCTAACAGGACAACATCTTACTGTGAGGCGACAATGCTACTGCAGCACCACCACCGCAGTATTGAAGGTCCTGTTTGTAATGTTTTAAATACGAGTGGACAGACCACCATTTGGCTGTCTCTCATAAATGCTGCAAGTCAAAACATTCCTGAAGCAAGAAGTTGAATCAGGCTGCTCTCAGACTGTGCCCCACATCGTCCTTGAAGGGCTCTCCCAGATTTATATACAGCTTGCAAGCCATTTGAATGTTTGTTTTGATACTGGTTTGCCCTCCTTACCATGGATGAAAGCTGCAAGCAACTGATCAATCAGCAAGAAAGTCTTTGTCCCTGCAAGGTAGAACACACATTCAGTAAGTACAAAATTCTTTCTGCTTTGTTTTGGGGAGACAAAAGAATCCATGTAGATGAACAGTCTGATTTACAGAAACTTCTGTTACTACCTTCGACACAAAATAAGGATCTGCCTTTAGGTTGACCCCCATCCCTAAAAACATTTGAAAATGATGATGTCCTTACATTCATTGCTGCAGTATTCTTAACATTCTGGAGTCCCTGCTGTAGAAGACTGTCATCTGGCCACAATACCAAAAACTTCCTGTTGCATTTAAAGGTAAGCCTGAACATTGCTCAAACACTCCTTAAAGGTGATGTTCAGGTTGAACATAAACAGAAGTCCTTTGCTGCCAGTCCTAATGCATCTCTTCACCGGTCTGTTTACCTGCGATTGTTTTGCCTGTTGCACACATTTACGCTCTCCAATGATTGCCTACACCTGTTTTCAGTGCGGATAAGTACCCCATTTTTTTCTCTTGCTTTTTTGTGCTCCTTGGGGTTAGTCATCTAGGAAGGGTAAATGCCAGTGTGAGAGAGAGATTCTCCATAAAGACCGCCACAAGTGTCTTTTTTTGTCTAGGAACATCTCATGATCATACATCTTTGTTCTAGTTGCCAGGCATTAGTTCCAAAAACCCTCTGCAGTAGACTTTTTTCCCTTTCCTTGTATCTGGAAAACCAACGTCGTAAGCTTTTTGCAGACTATACACTGGATGAAATCTCCCACCCCAAGAGTAAGCCGTTAGGGAAGAAGGTGAAAAAGGTAAGACCAGAATCTTCCACTGTCCAGCCTCTGCCAGGTGTTTCTCCCAAGGCTGTTACAAACCTGGAGGCTCGCCTGGCTATGTTGTTGGATTCCTCTACCGTGACAGTGTTGGAGGCTTGTGAGGTTCTGATTGGCAGCACATCCGATGAGGCTTTACAGGTGTCTGTTTCTGACGTTCAGGGGGAACTACGGTTTATTTTTTCCGAGGGACCTAGAGGAGTTCCTCAGATTTTAGTTTGGGAAGAAATTCCTACTACAGTTCTTAATTTTTTGGAGGGGACATTCCCTTAAAAAAGAAACAAAAACTTAAACATGTTTCTTCTGCTCCTAAGGATCCTCAAAGTGAATGGCAGGCTTTCACTCAGTGGCTATTTTCTGCTTTAATGTCTTTAAAGCCTCCTCAGGGGGTTTCATTTCCTGCTTCTCCATGGTCTACTCCCCTTAAAAAGCCTAAAGAACAGGATTCTTGTGAGACTGAGCTGGTTCTGATGACAAATCCCTGAGTTTTCTACTCAAATTCCTTCTCCATTGGACTATGGGTCAGAGGAGGAGGACTCTATTAGGCCTGATGCTCCTTTTGAGGAACTTTAGTTTGGGGATATGCTCTCTAGGATGATTGATTTTTTTTAAGTGGGATTATTGCTCAGGTCCCTGACAATCCATAGGAGATACTATGAGTTACTACAGTTGGAGTAATCTCCTAAACCTGTGGCTATTCATCCTGTTTTGGCTGCTTTGCTGGATGTTTTTTCCTGTGCCTCTCATGCTCCTGATTCCTTTTATTTGGTGCCTAAGGATTGCTCCTTTTGTATAAATTTCCTGCTGCTGACCCCTTTTGTGGTCTCTGTGGCCTCTGATAAGCCATCTCAGTTGCTTCCTTCGCCAGGGTTACTGCCTTCTGACAAAGACAGTAGAACTATTGAATGGCTGGGCAAGAAGATTTACACTTCTGCTACCCTAAGTCTTTGGGCTATTAATTATCAGACCCAAATGTCTAGGTATGTGTTGGCTCTTCTTTCTTGGGCCTGTCAACTTACTTCTGATTTTCCTGTGTCTGAGGGTAAAACTTCTGTTTTTTCCTTGCTAGGGACTTCCTCTCAAGCCAATCATCATTACATTATATGTAGTTATGATGCGCAGATGTCTCTTCTAGGGCTGATGTTTTTGGTTCAGTCATGAGGAGATATTCTTGGCCTAGGCTCCAGCCTCTACCTGATGATATTAAAGCTAAGTTGATGGATGCTCCCCTGGATTCATAACTTTTGTTTGGGGAAGCTGCTGCAGGTTTAAATCCATTCAGGATAAGGGTAAGGCTTTACAGAAGGTTAAGCATGTTTTTATTTCTCCTGTGCCTAAATTTGAGAGAAACTATCCCTCTAAACCTGCATTTGTTCACAGACACTCCCGCCCTTCCACTAAAGGTGGGAAGAGAAACAAACAGGCTCCTCCTCCTAAGGCTACTCAGTTTTCTGAAGCCTTTCTTTCCAGACAAACCAGATGCTGCCTGTCTATCCATCTCCTCCTAGCCATATTCCCCTTTCTCCTTGCCTTCAGATCACTCAAGATTCTTGGGTTTTGTTGATCACTCGTTAGGGGTACTTCATGGAGTGGAAATCCTACCCTTCTGTTATGGGGATTCCTCAACCTCCTCAGGAACCGCTTCCCTTTTTACCAGATGTTCTCCAAACTCTACTGACTTAGGCTACTATTCAAGATGTGCCTGTGTCCCAAAGGGGAAAAGGGTTCAACATCCAGACTGTTTCTAGTGCCAAGAAAAGAGGGCACTTGGAGAACTATTTTAGATCTCTCTCATCTAAACACTTTTTTAAAAGTGCCTTCCTTTCAAATGTTCTCTTCAGATTCTGTTTCCTCAAGCATATATGGTGTCTCTGGATCTCAAGGATGTTTATCTCCATATTCCAAGTCCATCCTCTTTTCAGGAAGTTTTTAAGTTTCTCTGTTTCTTCCTGACATTTTCATTTCTCTGCTTTGCCCTTTGGCCTTTCTACTGCCCCAAGGGTGTTCACCAAATACCTTGCTCCTGTGACTGCTTTTTGCAGACTTTAAGGGACCCAGATATTTCCTTACTTAGATAATTGGTTCATAGGTAGGTGCTAGGCTATCTGCCTGAGGGCATTTACAAGCCTAGCCAGAGTGTGTCAGCTTTCGCCGCCCCATTGATTAACTGATCCTCTTGTCAAGCAGAGCCAATGAAGTGATCCCAGGGGTGTATTTTCTGTTATCCAGCCACTCGTCAAGGCTTCTCTTGCGTGTTAGTGAGGGGCTCTGCCTAATGTAGTTTGGAATTTTGTTCCAAAGCATGGGGAGTCTCTGTGACAGGAATCTATCCCTCCAGCATGTTCTATTTATTGCTGTGGCGAGGTTTAGCTCACGAGAAAGCGTGGCTCGCAGTGACTTGGATTTCTTTAGGTGGAGCATGTCCATCAATTCTGAGTTGGACATGGCTTTGTAAGTCAGGCAGAGATCACCTCTGAGTAAGCGATATGCCACTAAGTACAGCCGGAGTTTGTTGATTCGGGCATCCTCTCCAAAGACACTTTTGAAAAATCTTCATTTTTGCCATTTCCCTTCTTCAGAGCCTGGGGTTCACAACAAATTTCAAAAAGTCTTCTCTGACTCCTTTTCAGGATCATGTTTTTCTGGGTTGCAGAATTCAGTTGGTGCCTATGATTGCAGCCCTGCCCCTCCCTAAGCCTTAACTCTCATTTCTTTCTTTCACACTCTCCTTCCCCTGGCTTCCATTACTGCCAGGGAATTTCTGAGAGCTCGGAGTTTTATGGCATCCACCATTCTAATGCTTCCTCTGGCCAAACTTCACATGAAACAGTTTCAGTGGCTTCTGAAGTCAGTGTGGCTTCAACATGCACATCCTCTAGACTTGGTAGTTCCTCTTCTTCCTTGTCTCATACAGGAACTTTACTGGTGGATTCTGCAGTTGTCTCTGAACCTAGGGATACCTTTCATACTCCTCTTCCCTCTCGGGCATTATTCACAGATGCTTTAGACCTGGGCAGGGGGCCACTTTTAGTTCCCTAAAAGTACAGGGGGTGTGGTCGTCTCACCATCAGAGGGAGCACATCAATATCAAAGAGACGTGAGCTCTTCTGCTGACCCTTCAGGCCTTTCATCCTCTTTTTCTCTCCAGGGCCTCTGAAGGTCTTCACAGACAATACCACAATAATGTTGTATATCAACAAACAGGGAGGAGTGAGGTCCTACTTTCTTTGTTGGTTGGTACTTCTGGTATGGGATATTCTTGTCAAGTATCAAGTGACTCTTTAGGCAGTTTATATCCCCTCTGGTCAGAACATTATGGCAGACACTCAGCTCCTTAACTCAGTCCCACAAATGAATGCTTCACAGGAATGTGTTTCTGGACATTATTCACCAGTGGGGTACTCTTCAAGTGGATCTTTTTGCCTCCTCTCTGAACAGACAACTTCCTCTGTTTTGTGCCAGAGTCCCAGCTCCTCTGGTATGGAAGGTAGATGCCCTCTCATTTTCTTGGAAGGGGATTTTTTTATACATTTCCTCCCCTTCCTTTCATTCCAAAAGTGCTGTTCAAAATTCAACAGGATGTTCCCAAAATCTTGTTGTGACTCCCTTTTGGCCACAACAGCACAGGTTCCCTCTACTTCTGCATCTAGCCAGGGGAAGTCATCACAAGTTACCTCACATGGTGGATCTAATCACACCAAGACAAGGGATCTCTCATCTATCCCCACCTGTCCGTGCTGTAACTGACATTGTGGGTGATAGGATTTTGACTCCTCATAGAGACCTTTTTTTCTGAGGACATTCTGCAAGTACTGCAGGAGGCCAGGAAACCTACTACTAGGAAATCTTACTTATCCAAATAGAAGAGGTTTTCTATTTTGTGCCTGTCTCGCAACCTGAACCCACTTAATGTGGATGTTCCTTTAGTTCTCTCTTATTTCTGTGAGTTGCTCAATGCTAGTTTGGCCTCTTCTTCTACTAAGACCCACTTAATCAGCTATATCTGCTTGTCTGCTTTTATCTCCTCATGTAGCTTCTAGATGTGAAGTTAAAGAATTTCTCAAAGGTGTCCTTAATATTAGACCTCCCAGGAAGCCCGTTCTGCCTCCCTGGGTTCTTAATTTTGTTTTGACTCTGGCTCCTTCTGAGCCTGCTGTTTCAGCTTCCTTGCAACACTGTTCTTGGAAGACTGTTCTGTTGTTAGCCCTTATTTCTGCCAGATGGGTGTCTGAGTTGCAGGCCCTAATGGCTTGAACTACTCTGATTTTTCATGAGGACAGAGTGTCCTTACATACTAATCCCTCTTTTATGCCTAAAGTAGTTAATGAGCTTTCCCTTAATCAGTCTATTAATCTGCCTACTTTTCTCCCCTCTACGCAGTCTGATAGTGAGAGAGTGCTGCACACTTTCGATGTGCATAGGCAACTCAGAATTTATGTAGACAAGAATAAGGCTATTCAAAAATCTGATCAGTTTGCTTCTTTTCATCCTAGATCGATGTGTCTAGCTGTATGCAAGCAAACTATTTCTTCTTGGGTCTGCAATGGGTCCCTGTTTCTCTTCCTAACTAAATGGAGAATCTTCTCCATTTCACCTGAAACAATTAGCGTGGTACGTTTCCTGTGTTTTTTTTTTTTCATAGCACTGAGTGTGGAATAAGAATCAGGTCACCAAATCTCCCAGCCCAAGTCCCCAAAGGTGGGGAAAGATAAAGATACTAGACCATTTTAACAGCAGATCTAACCTCTGGAGTAGGAAGCATGACAACTCCCTGACTAGCTGTACTACCACAGAGAAAGTATAATTGTCTAAAATCTTACCATAACAGTAGATGTTCTTCTCTTCACTGCGCAGTATTCAAAACCTGTAGGATCTCCTGTCAAGGCTAGCTCAACCTTCAGCCAGTACACCAAAGCCTTTACACATTACCATCATCACACATTACATGTATGCTTCCTGGGTAAGCCTAGGGAATAAAGATGATGTACGGATGCTCCAAACCCAAAACTGAAGTGTCCCAGGAGAACTAAAGTCACTTCAGGAGAAAGGAGAACATGTACATTCTGGGAAAACTGAGATGCCTAGGAGAAAGGCAAAGACCCCTCAGAAAGCCAGACATTCCCAACAGAAAAAAAGGAAGAGGCAGGAGGGAGGCACTGAATACAGTGACAATTTAGAGGACATCTACTATTATGGTAAGATTTTACACAACTGTACTACATCCTTCCAGTATCAGTACTGCAATATTCATAACTTGTGGGACAGTACAAATGTTACTGTATGGAATAGGAGGAGGAAGGCAAAGAGGAACCCTCCACAAACCATAAAGGACAGCCTTGGCAAATACACCCTGGCTCTGGAAATCACATCCAACTTGTAAAGTTTAGTGAAGACGTGCAGAGTGTACCAAGCAGCAGCTTCAAGTAGGAAAAAGGTTCCATAACCTTGAAGAGCCTTGAAGAAGGCTCCAAAGGAAGCCACTGCCCTGGTAGAATGGGCTCAAACAGAGGTAGAAAGCTGTTTGTCATAAAAAGGGATGGTATGCTTAGAAGCTAGCAAACCCAATGTTCTGGAATGAAATGAACAAAAAGCTGCTAAGATCTGCATATAGACTTTGTCATATCCAAACAATACAGATCCACAGTATGCACAGTCTTCTCACTAGAAGACTGCAAAGAAAAAAGGTAGGAAGCTGGACAGACCACTTAACAGACAAGTCACTGACCACCTTGGTCATAAATGGAGGATTAGTACGTAGACACCCTGTTTTCATGAAAAATCCAAAAAGGGGAAACCACCATCAAGATGTAGAGTTCAGAAACACTCTTAGCAGAGGTGGGGGCAAATAAAACAGTGATCCAGGTGCAATGCTACAAAGAAGCCACAGCCGAAGGCTCAAAAGTAGCCCGAGTCAATTTCTCAAGAACACAATTAAGGTTCCAAAAGAGAGGGTTAAATTTTCTTGGGGGCCTGATGTGGATGATACCATTCAGGAATCATTTAACCTTAAATCTATTGACCAACAGCAGATTCAAAAGCAGACAAACAAATTGCTAACAAGTGAGTTTCAACAGAAGAATATGCCAAGCCAGCATGGAGCAGTTCACACAAGCAAGAGAGAAAAAAAAGAAGTTATGTACTTACCATAAAGTTCAATCTGTATTGTAGATTTTTTCATTTCTCCTCACATACAGGTTTGGATCTGATCCATCAGATCCGACTTGGCCGTTACTAAGCTCGTAGCAACCAAAAAGCTTTTGGACATCTCCCCTTACCCACAATGCACCTCTCCCTGTTACCTCATATCTTGTTTTCCAAGATTACTTCCAGATGGAAAATATGGAGAAAAATTTTATATGAAAAAGCTATAAGGAAACCATTTCTGAGTGTGGAGAAGATAACATGCACCATAAATTATGCTTCTCTTTCAACCAGAAACAAAAGTTTGGGGGCTTGGAGGGAGGGTTTGTGAGAAGAAATGAAAAATCGACAATACAGATGTAACTTTATGGTAAGTACATAACTTCTTTATCAAAGGTTGTCAATTTTTCTTTTCGTCCTCACATATGGGACAGAGTCCCCAGCTACCTTTATCCTGGATGGATTCATGCAAGTCCCAAAAAGAGCCTCAGTCTCTCCAAAAAGGGTGAAAGACAAAAGTATTTATTTCCAGATCAAAACACACACCTCATAAGCACTTTCGTCCCTTCAAAGAGATTTCATCAGATAAAAACCCATACCAATACCACTCTTTGTGAATCTATTAATTCAATAATTGATTGTAATTACTTGAATGATGATGGTATATACATAAAGATAAAATACTTTTATGTTTCACGCTTTGTGGAGACTCAGAGACTCCTTTTGGGACTTGTTTTTGGAATTGCCACTTTTTTTCTGTTTGTTGGACTCATGGAAGAATGTTCTTCAGAATCATCAAATCAAAGGAGGCTCTTCCCCCGGAGACCAGATCCAACTTGTAATGAGGGATAAAGGTATGATGATTTGCCCAAGTGGCCACTGCAAATATTCCTTCCATGGATGCATTAGCTTGAAAAACTATCGCAGAGGCCATGGCCCTGGTTGAGTGAGTTGAAACAGGTCTTGGAAGATGTATACCTTGTTTAGTGTAGAAGAGAGCAATGCAATCAGATAGCCATTTATGCTACAGTAACCTTGGACACTGGTAGGCCCTTCCTAGGGCTTGAGAAGGAAATGAACACTTGATCTGCCCCCTCCTAAATTCTAAAGTCCTGTGCAGATAAAAAAACATGATTGCCTATGGACATTCAACAAATCCAGTAAGTATTCACCTTTATTGGTGAAATTAGGGAAGAAAACGGGGAAATTAATGGTTTGATTGATATTAGTCTCAGAAACCACTTTAGGTAAAAAGGAAGGGTTGGTGCACAAACAAACCCTGTCTTTATGGAAAATCAGGTAAGGAGGTTGGGCAGATAAAGCCTGAATTTCTGATATTCTTCTTGCCAATGTAACAGCTACTAGGAAGAAGGTCTTCCAGGGTTAAAATTTTATATTAAATGTCACTGCGGGTTCAAAAGGGGGTTGGACGATAAGATGCAGCACCAAGTTTAGGTCCCATGGAAGACAGGGATCCTTGTGGGGTGGCCTTAGTAATAGGGTCCCTTTCAAGAAGCCCATGCAAAGCTTGTTGGAAATCAGTGACAAGTTATCCTTCTCAATGTGAAAAACGGACTGCTAACTGTACTTGAACAGTAGAGGCAGCTGCACCACTGTCAAAGAGGTCAGCAAAAAATTCTAGGACGGAGTGAATAGGTGATGTGAAGGAATCTAAATTATGTTACTGTGCCCATTTTACAAACCTCTTCCATTTGCTCCTATACAGCTTTTTAATGGATGGTTTATGAGATGATATCAAAATATGATGAACTGAGGAAGAGAGAGCATAGGTTGTCTGGCTATATATGGAATTGGAGGAACCAAGCTGTTAGCTTCAGGTTGGGCAGATTGGGATGAATCATCCCAGTCAGGTGTGACAGAAGGTGTGGAGGGAGTTTCAGAATCCAGAGTTTTTCCCGTACATGAGGCCAAAGGAAGGGAAACTAAATTTGTCAAGGCCAAAATGGAGCAATGCGGATTACTGTTCTCTTCAACCTGTTTGCTTTCTGGAGAAATTTGGGAATCAAGGGGGTAGGGGAAAGGCGTACAGGAGACCAGGAGGCCAATCGTGTATGACAGCATCCCTCTGGGACTCCTCCGTCAGGGAGACTAGGGAAAAGTAGCTGCTGCATTTGTTGTTCAGATGGGATACTCATGAGGCATGAGAATGACTTTATTCAACTTGTCCGCAATCACGTTGGACTTTCCCATTGCTACAAGAAAGCAGTTGGACAAGATCACCCACTGCTGCACTCTAAGCGCTTCTCGACACAGGGGGTATGGTCTGGTTCCTTCTTGCTTGTTTATGTACCAGACCACAAGATATGTTGTCTGATTGAATCTCCACTGCTCTCACAGGAAGAGCAGCCTGAAAGTCCTGCAACACTAGGAGCACTGCCCTCATCTGCATGACATTTACGTGTAAATTGGCTTCGTTGGGAGACCAAGTGCCTTCAGGTGTTTTCCTCAGATAATGACCCCCCCCCCCCATCTGGGAAGAGTCTGTGGTCACCACAGCCTGAGTCTGAGGGGGAACTAATGGTCAGCCTTGTGTTACCTCATCAGAATGAATCCACCATGACAGAACTGTTCTGCAGGTGTCCATAATCTGTATCTGTTAAGACATCAGCTGATGGATTATCGACTACTGTGCAGCCAGAAGCCATTGTAGTATTAGCATGTGGAATCTCAACACCAGTACTAACCGTATAGCTGCAGCCACTGAGTCTACAGCCTATAAGACATAACGGGCGGCTATCTGCTTGTTCTGGAGTAGCTTGTGTGTTTGGCACCTGACTGTTAGTACTCTGGAGTACAGAAGTCTTGCAATCATCAGAGTCATGTCCAAATTTGCTCCTATAAATGCCAGTGTTTGAGCAGGGTCCAAATGTGACTCCGTAATTTATGGTAATACCTAGCTCTTTACAGATTTGGATAACAGAGTCTCTTGCTTGAATAAGCAGATGCCTGGTTGGGGCAGAAATGAGCCAGTCATCCAAACAGGGAAACGTACAAAATCCTGGTCTCTCAAGTTAGCCGCTACCATTGCCATGCATTTGGTGAATACCTTGGGGACTGTAGTGAGACCAAAGGGCAGTGCTCTGAACTGGCAATGACTGGCTCCCAGCTGAAAGAGTAAGCGCTTTCTGGATTGTCTACCCATTTATATGTGGTAGCATGCATTCCGAAGGTCTATACAGCACATAGTCATCCTGTTCCAAGAAAGGAAGCATGGACTGTACCATGACCATTCAGAACTTGTGGCATCAAACTGACTTGTTTAGTCTGCTGAGATCCCAAATTAGTCTCTAGTCCCCTGTTTTCCTAAGAACTAAAAAGAACCTTGAGTAAGTTCCGAATCCTCTTTGGTCTGGAAGGACCTCTTGGATGACTCACTGTCCAACAGTTTCTGAATCTGAATAACTGGTTGATCCCTTTGACAGGGTGGAATGTCCAGGATTTTTTCTGATTGGGGGGGGGGGGGGGGTCGTGATAAAAAGGGATTAGATAACCTCTGGGTATTATTGTCTGAACCCATATGCTGGTGGTTATTCTTAGCCAGGCTCTCCAGTACAGGGATAGTCAACCCCAATTGCCTCCAGAACCGGGCAATCAGGCCTCCTTTCAGGAGTACTGAAAGGGTATCCCAAAGAATGTGGGCCTCCTCTGCCACGAGGGCGGTGTCTTCCAGAACTGTCCCCCCGCCCCTCTGCCCTTGGGGGAACTCTCTCCACGTGTGCCCTGGTAAGATTCTTGTGATTTCTTGAACCACATTTTACCACCACCATTCTGATCCTTAGGTTAAGGTCTCTGAGGGGCTGAAAAAATGTATGCCCATGGCAGAAAGGGTCTTACCCTCCTTCTCACACCTGGATAACTTATCTTTGACCTTGGGACCGAAAAGGGATGTGCTGTCAAATGGAGCACTAATGAACAAAGACTTAAAAGGCTCACCAAAGTCACAAAGGGACATCCAGGAATGCCTCCTCATAGATATGCTGGAACCCGATGCTCTACTCATTCCTTTGGCTGTATGAGCGATGAGGCTCACGGAAGAGTTAACTACAGAATATGCAGGGTTGTCAGCAGGGAAGCAACCTTCTCTCAGACTCCCTCAACTATGGCTCCCTCAAGGGTATGTGAAAGCTCCTGGATTAGATCCCTTTACAACTTGGTGAAATGAGAAAGGTAATTTAGCGATTGTAAACACAGGTTGCAGGAAAGACTCACTTCCTGCATCTATTCATCGTCCTGGAATCCTAATTAGGAGGATGAACAGTGGAACTCTCCTCCGACAGTTCCTTTTTGGTAGCTACCGCCACAAAGTATAGTTGTGTACACTTACCATAAATGTAAAAGTTAGAGTGTATTCACTGTTGCAGTCATCACACTTGGGTTATCTCTGCCTGCAGGTAGCCCTCAGTCAGCTCGAATACCAGAATCTTGGGATTTCTGCATCGGATGTTGTAGCCTCTTATATGACATCAGGTCGTCAGGAGTATGAAACATGCAGCCGATACCATTACATCAGTTTTTCTTGCCCCAAATGTCAGGAGCCCCCCAAAAAAAAGCAAGCTATTAAATGGTGTGGAGCACCACCAGTAAAAATTAAATACCACTGCCATTGAAAATGGCCACAAAGAGGATAGGTAGAAAGGATAGAGAAATCAGGGGGCTGGAGGGAGAGAAACCAAGACTGCAACAGTGAATACACTCGAACATTTACATTTATGGTAAGTATACACAACTGTACTATGTTCTTCGTGTTTCACTGTTGCAGTCATCACACTTGGTTTGATTCCCAAAGCTGAGTGAGGGAGGAAGCAGTCAAGAAGTGTTAGGGCTGGCTAGCAGGCCTTGTAAGACTGCTGTAGCAAATCCAGCTCTGGACTTAGAAAAAATAGGTAAGTGGTAATGCTTGGTGAAGGTAATGCTTGGTGAAGGTGTGTACAGAACTCCAGATTACAGCTTCTAGAATGTCCTTGGTAGGGACTCCCCTGAGAAATGCTGTAGAGGTGGAAGTAGCCCTAGTGGAATGTGTTCTGATCCCCTGTGGGTAGGTTTTCCATGGTGCTTGTAGCAGAAATGGATGCAGTCTGCTATCCATTTGGAAATGGTTTGCTTTTAAATGGCCTTGTCCTCTGTCCCTGAAGAAAAGCTGACTAGCAGCTGGTCAGATATTCTGAAAGGTTTATTCCATGCATTTGGTGAATACCTTGGGGACTGTAGTGAGACCAAAGGGCAGTGCTCTGAACTGGCAATGACTGGCTCCCAGCTGAAAGAGTAAGCGCTTTCTGGATTGTCTACCCATTTATATGTGGTAGCATGCATTCCGAAGGTCTATACAGCACATAGTCATCCTGTTCCAAGAAAGGAAGCATGGACTGTACCATGACCATTCAGAACTTGTGGCATCAAACTGACTTGTTTAGTCTGCTGAGATCCCAAATTAGTCTCTAGTCCCCTGTTTTCCTAAGAACTAAAAAGAACCTTGAGTAAGTTCCGAATCCTCTTTGGTCTGGAAGGACCTCTTGGATGACTCACTGTCCAACAGTTTCTGAATCTGAATAACTGGTTGATCCCTTTGACAGGGTGGAATGTCCGGGATTTTTTCTGATTGGGGGGGGTCGTGATAAAAAGGGATTAGATAACCTCTGGGTATTATTGTCTGAACCCATATGCTGGTGGTTATTCTTAGCCAGGCTCTCCAGTACAGGGATAGTCGACCCCAATTGCCTCCAGAACCGGGCAATCAGGCCTCCTTTCAGGAGTACTGAAAGGGTATCCCAAAGAATGTGGGCCTCCTCTGCCACGAGGGCGGTGTCTTCCAGAACTGCCCCCCCCCCTCTGCCCTTGGGGGAACTCTCTCCACGTGTGCCCTGGTAAGATTCTTGTGATTTCTTGAACCACATTTTACCACCACCATTCTGATCCTTAGGTTAAGGTCTCTGAGGGGCTGAAAAAATGTATGCCCATGGCAGAAAGGGTCTTACCCTCCTTCTCACACCTGGATAACTTATCTTTGACCTTGGGACCGAAAAGGGATGTGCTGTCAAATGGAGCACTAATGAACAAAGACTTAAAAGGCTCACCAAAGTCACAAAGGGACATCCAGGAATGCCTCCTCATAGATATGCTGGAACCCGATGCTCTACTCATTCCTTTGGCTGTATGAGCGATGAGGCTCACGGAAGAGTTAACTACAGAATAAGCAGGGTTGTCAGCAGGGAAGCAACCTTCTCTCAGACTCCCTCAACTATGGCTCCCTCAAGGGTATGTGAAAGCTCCTGGATTAGATCCCTTTACAACTTGGTGAAATGAGAAAGGTAATTTAGCGATTGTAAACACAGGTTGCAGGAAAGACTCACTTCCTGCATCTATTCATCGTCCTGGAGTCCTAATTAGGAGGATGAACAGTGGAACTCTCCTCCGACAGTTCCTTTTTGGTAGCTACCGCCACATAGTATAGTTGTGTACACTTACCATAAATGTAAAAGTTCGAGTGTATTCACTGTTGCAGTCATCACACTTGGGTTATCTCTGCCTGCAGGTAGCCCTCAGTCAGCTCGAATACCAGAATCTTGGGATTTCTGCATCGGATGTTGTAGCCTCTTATATGACATCAGGTCGTCAGGAGTATGAAACATGCAGCCGATACCATTACATCAGTTTTTCTTGCCCCAAATGTCAGGAGCCCCCCAAAAAAAAGCAAGCTATTAAATGGTGTGGAGCACCACCAGTAAAAATTAAATACCACTGCCATTGAAAATGGCCACAAAGAGGATAGGTAGAAAGGATAGAGAAATCAGGGGGCTGGAGGGAGAGAAAGACTGCAACAGTGAATACACTCGAACATTTACATTTATGGTAAGTATACACAACTGTACTATGTTCTTCATGTTTCACTGTTGCAGTCATCACACTTGGTTTGATTCCCAAAGCTGAGTGAGGGAGGAAGCAGTCAAGAAGTGTTAGGGCTGGCTAGCAGGCCTTGTAAGACTGCTGTAGCAAATCCAGCTCTGGACTTAGAAAAAATAGGTAAGTGGTAATGCTTGGTGAAGGTAATGCTTGGTGAAGGTGTGTACAGAACTCCAGATTACAGCTTCTAGAATGTCCTTGGTAGGGACTCCCCTGAGAAATGCTGTAGAGGTGGAAGTAGCCCTAGTGGAATGTGTTCTGATCCCCTGTGGGTAGGTTTTCCATGGTGCTTGTAGCAGAAATGGATGCAGTGTGCTATCCATTTGGAAATGGTTTGCTTTTAAATGGCCTTGTCCTCTGTCCCTGAAGAAAAGCTGACTAGCAGCTGGTCAGATATTCTGAAAGGTTTATTCCTGTCAAGGTAGAATTGGAGCAGTCTGTGTACGTCCAAGGAGTGCAGGATCCTTTCCCCTTTACTGTGAGGATTAGGGAAGAAGGTTGGCAAATGGATGGATTGGTTTAGAGCCACACTGGACACCACCTTAGCATAAAGGATGGGTTAGTCCTGAGGGAAACCCTGTCCACATGGAAAATAATGACGGGTTCCACAGCCATTAGTGCCTGTAACTCAGACACTCTTCTTGCTGAAGTTATGGCTAGAAGCAAGGCTGTTTTCCAAGAGACGAATTTTAACTCTTCTGAAGCAGCAGGTTCAAAAGGGGGAACATGAGCTTTTCCAGTACAAAGTTAAGGTCCCAGGCAGGGGTGGGAGCTCTTCTAGGGGGCCTTAATTTGTTAGCCCCTCTCAGGAACTGTTTGATGAGAGGGTGAGAAAAGAGAGGTGGCGCAGTATTATAATGAGCTGAGATGGCAGAGGCATGAATATTAATGGAGGAGAAGGAGAGATCTCTGTGGAGCAGCTCTGCTAGGTAATTCAGGATTTGAGGTAAGGAGGGCACTGCTGTGTCCTTTCCTTAAGACCGACTCCAACAACAACATCTTTTCCACTGTTTAGAATAGGATTTCCTAGTACTAGGCCTTCTGGCCTCAAGAATGACGTCCAGCACCTGTTTGCTGAGTGTTGCTGATGACGTATTCAGGGTATAAGCCAGGCTGCAAGATTTAGGGTTTGCAACTGTGGATGCAAAATCTGTCCCTCCTGCTGAGACAGCAGGGAAGTTGTCTGATGTAGGTGCCAGGGTGGCAATGTTGTCAAGACTGTGTAGGAGTGGGTACCAGTGCTGGCATGGCCAGGCTGGGGCAATAAGGATTGCCCTTGGCCTGTCCTGTTTGATATTGAGTAGTACTTTTGAGAGGGGCAGAGGAGAAAAGCATACATTGTGAGGTTTTCCCATGTGAAGGATAGGGCATCCACCTTCCAGGCCCTGCTGTGAGGGTTCCTGGTACAGAATTTGCTCAACGGGTGATTCTCGGGGGAGACAAAGAGGTCCACCCCCACTGTTCCCCACCTCTGGATTAGAAGTTTGAAAGAGTTGGGCTCCAATTTCCACTTGTGTGGGTCCAGTAGATGTCTGCTTAAGTCGTCTACCAGTGAAATTTGTTGGCCTAACAGGAACTGAGCTTGTAGGTGCACTTGGTTGCTCAAGGCTGTGTTACACAGGGCCATGGATAACCTGCAGAGTGGGTAGGAATGGGTTCCCCCTGCTTGTTTATGTACCACCTAACAGTGGTGTTGTCTGTCTTTAATAGCAGCTGTCCTGGAAAGATTAGATATTTGAAGGCTGTCAGAGCATTCTGTACAGCTAGCATCTCTTTCTGATTGATATGCAGGTGTATTTGTCCTGGGCTACACTTGCCTTGAATGCATTTGCCTGCCATGTGAGCCCCCCCCCCCCATGTATAATCTTTTGCGCCTGTTGTCAGGGTTTGGGCTGTGAGGGGTTGAATAAAGGGCAGTCTGTTGTTGTGGCTGCATGCTTCTGCCCACCAAAGGAACTCTGCCCTTAGACAAGGTGATAGGAATCACTGTTTCCAGGTCCTGAGAATGCTGACACCAAAGACTTTAAGTACCATTGAAGTTTCATCATATGCAGTCTTGCATATGGAATTATCAGAATGCATGAGGCCATGAACCCTAGGACTTGCAGTATTTTCCTTGCAGATAGCTGGGTTTTGGTGGCCATTTGTTTGAAGTAGTTGGTCAAATAGACCTAGTTTTCTGGAGTGAGGAATGCCATCTGGGAAGTTGTGTCCAAGTTTGCTCCCAGGAATAAAATTTTTTGACTGGGCAGCAGTTGTGATTTCTTTTCGTTGATGGTGTGCCCCTAAGAAGTTAGGAGTCTTTTTACAAATGTCAGGTGCTGAAGCGGCAATTCCTGACTGTCCGTCTGAATCAGACAATCGTCCAGGTATGGGAAAATTTGAATATTTCTCTGCCTGCAGTATGCAATGGCTGGAGCCAGGCACTTTGTGAATACTCTGGGCGCAGTAGATAAGCCAAAGGGAAGTGCAAAGAACTGATAGTGCATAGAGCCTGCACTGAAATGTAGATATTTCCTGCAAGACTCCCTTATGGGGATGTGCAGATAAGCATCTTTTAAGTCTAGGGTGACTAACTAGGCATCCTTGGCTAGCATAGGGAGAAGTTGTTGCAGGGTAAGCATTTTGAATTTTGAGACCACCAGAAAGGTGTTGAGAATGGACAGATCCGGGATAGGGCGCCAACAGCTCTCTTTTCTGGGCACCAGGAATAGTCTGGAGTCCCTTTTGTTCTAATGGAACAGGTTGAATAGCCCTGATACTGAGAAGGGAAAGTACTTGCTTTTGAGCCTCTGCCCACTGGTTTGGAGAAAGGTCTGGAAACCCACTTGGGGTTGGCAGTGAATGGAAGTAAAATCTGCATCCCTGGGATACAATGTTTAGAACCCATTGGTCCTGAGTAATGGACATCCAGTTTTTTGTATGAAGGGCAAGTTTTCCTCCTAGGGGCGCAAGTAATTGGGCATGGCTGGGAAGGATAAATGAAAAGTCATTGTGAATATTTTCCATGAGGAGGTGGCTTACCACTCCCTGTTTTTGAGGTGGGAGCACTCCATTGTTTAGATCTCTGCATACCCTGAGACTGTAGTCTTGGTGGTCTGGTTCCCTTGCGTTTGGACTGAGAAGGCCTGGAAGGGGTTGGAAAGGACCAGTTTTTAGAAGGCCAATGCCTACTGAATCTAGGTGGCTGCACCTGTAAGAATTATTTGGCAGTTTGTATAGATTTAGCTTTTTCCTCCATTTTTTTAAGAACTTCTTCTGCTTTTGTTCCAAACAAGTGGTCCTGATTTAAAGGAGTGTCTAGCAATTTTGCTTTGACATGATCTGGCAAGATAAGATTTGTTCCTTCAGCCAGGCATGCCTTCTCAGTACAGACCCAGTGACAGCAGCCATACAAGATGCTTCTAGGGCATCAAAACCACACTGCAAAATATGTTTACTTACTTGGTTTGCAGAATGCATTAACTCTTGTAAATCTTTATTTTCTGCATAATCTGGAAGTAACACCATTTTTTGTTTAATTAGTTCCATAACATACTGTTGGTACTTCAACATGTGAAACTGGCAATTCAATGCTCTGATGGTCAGAGTTGCAGAGGTATATACCATCTTACCCCATCTGTCTAAAGCTCTGGAATCCCTGCCTGAAGGGGTAGAGTTTTTGGCTGTAGTAGCCTTAATGCCTTTAGGTCCCTGGGAAATGGTCTCTGGATCCACAGTAGGATTCTTGAAGTGAAATTTGTGAGAATCAGGTACTCTGCAGTACCTGTCAGGTTTTCTAGGGGCCGGAGGTAAAGTGTCTGGAGTAAGACTGGATTCCATGAAGACATCATCTACAATATCCAGGACAGGGGGTATAGCTAGAGGCCTGTGCTGAGGCAACTCTAAAAATTCTCTGAGTCTCATTTTGGACTGAGGATAGTCCTGGCATTCCCAGCGGAAATGCTCTCAAAGTATGCAAGATTTCACTAAAAGAAAAATCCTCTGGAGGGGAGGCAGAGGGAATGGAGTCCACTGCATCTGAATCCTCATAGGTTGATAAGAGCATGTCTTGGTAATCAGAAGGGTCAGAGTCATCGGACTCCTGGTCTGTAGAATCAGAAGGAAACTCAATTCTTTGTCTTTTAGCAGGGGAAGGCTGGCTTCCACTAATTAAAGTAATAAGGTCTTCACCCATTCTAAACATTTGTTTTTGTGGCATGGGAGCTTGAGCATACGCTTTGGTGGTCAGTTTTCTAGGCATAGTGCGAACTCTGTGCCTAAGAAACTCGATAGTTTTAGCTGAGAACGAAATTGTTGGTTTAATACGAACATCGGTAGGTCGGAATACACCCTCAGAAGCCGGTGCCTGCACAGCAGCTCCGGACCCATCCAAGGTAGAGACATCCGTAGTCGAAGAAGCATCTTGCAGCATACCGGACTCCGAATGGGTCCCAGCAGAGGCCTGCGAATCTGTAGAAGCGGCATCAGGGGCTGCAAAGGTACCTCACTGAGTACTGGCTGACTGGCAACTAGCTTAATCGAGGTGTCGTCAGCAGTTTTGGACCTATGCGGTCTGTCTCTATCTTTATGTTTTTCCAGAAGATCGATAGTCAGATGGCTTATCAAACCCATTTCGGAATACAGGGAACAAGAGCGAAAGAATTTAGCGACAAAAATAGCCAGACGATGAATAGTTCGGGCGTTAAGGCACAGAACCGACAGCTAGGGACATTGTGGTCTAGGCCTAAACAGGTGACGCAGTAAGAATGAAAATCTCTGTGAGGTATTTGCTTTCCACAGGCAAGACAATTGTTAACTTTTTTCTGACATTGGTTAGAGCAAGAAAAAAGGATCCCCAATGGGGTACTTAGCTTTAAAAGACTTCAGGTCTGAAACTTGAAAAACAAAAATTTCAGGTAGCGGCCGACCAGCACTTGCAAACTGCTTCTGGCTTCTTCACGGCAAGAAAGGCTGAAGAAATGGCGTCGGCTGCATGTTTTATACCCATGACGACCTGACGTTATGGAAGAGAAGACAGCATCCGACGCAGAAATCCCAAGACTCTGGTATTCAGGCCGACTGAGAGCTACCTGCAGGCAGATAACCCAAGTGTGATAACTGCAACAGTGAAACACAAAGAACATCCATGGTATCCACTCCAACTCTTCTGTCCAAAAAGTCTTGTCAGCTGGTGCGTTGATTATTTTGTTTGGTCTCGGGGGGGGTTGACTCGATAGAATCTGGGCTCTCACATGCCTGGAGAGAGAGCAATTCTATTAGCTCATTAGCAGGAGGAGTGACCCAGGAGGTAGACAGTCCGGATTCGAAGACCGCCAGGTACACCAACTCCACAGGCAAAGGATTACTAGACTGCCAGCCACCTCTCTATTTTAAAATCTCCAAGATGTCCCTAAAGGAAACATCTTCAGGGGGTGACCATGGGGATCCTTCTCCCTCATCTAGGTCAGTGTCTTCTGTGGCTGACTCCTCGGTGGAGTCCAAATGCTTCATCTTGCAGGTCGTCTTCCGAGGGACCTCCTCAGAGGGATACTCTGGGGAAGTATCAGTAGAGGCAGAGGTACCCTGAGACATGTACCCTGGGGCCCAAGGTCCAGCTGTCCCTGTGAAATGTCCTTGTCAAAAAATGTGCACAGTGAGCATAGATGGGGCTGAGGATCTGACGAGGGAGGTGACTTCCTAGTTGCAGAGGCAGCTATAGCCTTCTCCAAAGCCCCCAAAACTGACTGTTCCTGAGTGGAGAGAGAGTCCATTTCCGACAAGCCATGCTGGTGGGAAGGAGTTCTCTCCAGCTCCAAAGACAACTTGTCTGGGGTTGAAGCCGGTGCCAAGCTCATCTGTGCGTAAGCCCCAAGGTGCATAGACTGGGAATTGACCACATCCATGTTCCACCAGGTTCGCTACAGCTCCGCGTGCTCTTCTGCTCCAAGAAGGCTGAAGAGCTCTGAGCATAAGTCCGATCTGAAGAAAAAGAAATACTCATATCCGAGCTAGAGATTGACGGTATATAGGAACCGACAACTCCAAGGCTTGTCCTGAAGTTGGAGGAACAACCAGAGGGGGAGCGGACTGCTTGGGTACCACCTTGGACCATTTGGGTCAAAGCCAAGGGGGACTTCATAATGCCCTGTGCCCACAAAACTTTGTGGACCATACATTCCATGTCCTTTTCGGTAAGGCTTCGAAGAGGACGCTGAAGGAGATTTTGGCATGCTTAATAAGAAAAATGGTACCCTCGAAGGTAGAGTTGGCAGATAGGGAGTACCAAGTCCTTGGCAGGAGAGCCAATGGGTTTAAAAGTGCTGGAGGATGGATCAGATTGAATGGCTTCAAACTATCATGACCAAAGAGGCTCAGAGCCAAACAAGCTGAATCTGAGAAAGAAGTACTCAACGCCAAAGGCTTCAATCGAATCAGACTTACATCTCGGCTCCAAGGGATCTGATGGAGCTGAGAAAGGCCTCCTCTTTCTTTATCCAAGACTTTTGAAGCAGCAGCAGCAGGGCTCAAATGAGTCTATCTAGATTTAGCCACAGATTTGGGGTTACTATCAGAAATGGCCTCACCAAAACAGGATGGTAACAAGCCCCTCAAAATAAGTTTATTTTTCCTTTCATCCAGCCCCCGGTGGTTAAAGGAGTGGCAAATAGTACAGTTTTCCTGCAGATGGTGGGGGCCCAAGCAGTATACACACAAGGTGTGAGATCTTTGTGGTGCTGGTTGTGTTTAAGTTTTGGTGTCTGTTGGCCCTTTTGTGGTTGTAGTGCGAGTCACTGTACAGAATTTTGCTTCCCACCTACTGAAAAGATAAAGGAATGCCCAAACACACACACACACACACACACAGTGAATCGCCAGATAAAAAGAAGAGCACAAAACAGTAAAGAAGAAGGAAACTTTTTTTTTTTTTTTTAAAGAAAGGAAATGCAGGGAGGGAAGAAACTACTAACAATAGCAGTGACGATACCGCTAAGGGTACACAGGAGGGAAAGGAAAGTAACCTAATTAAGGGAACTGGAACTCCAGACTGTGGTAATGCTGAAGTCACACCAACCACAGATACCACTTGAACTTCCTCATATAAAGCCATGAACCTCAGAGCCCTTAGAAATTCCTTGGCAAAAAACAGAGACAGAGAAGTAAAGACCAGAAGTAGGATGTCACAGATAGACTTGGAAGTAGGCAGAGAAGCCAGCATTTGGAACAGTTTGAATCCTGCAACCCAGATGGAAGTAGGCAGAGAAGCCAGCATTTGGAACAGTTTGAATCCTGCAACCCAGAAAAATGTCATCCTAAAGGAGGACATGACCAACTTCTGGAGAATGACAGTGAGATCCAGACTGTTCAGAAGGCATCTAGCGCAGAAGCCTTGATGGTGAGGGAGCTTGACGAAGCAGGTCATCCACACAGAGAAATACCTGAATGCCTTGAAGCCTGCAGAAAGCTATGACTGGGGCCAGGCACTTAATGAATACCCTTGGGGCTGTGGAAAGACCAAAGGGCAAAGCAGAGAACTGAAAATGAGAGGAAGAAACAGAAATGTAAAAACTTCCTAAATAGAGGGTGAATGGAAATATGAAGATAGGCATCCTTCAGATCTACAGAAACCAAAAAGGTTGGAGGAAGCAAGTGGGAAAATGGTATCTGGAGGGAGAGCATCCTAAAGGAAGGTACCTTGAGAAATGTATTTAGAAAGGAAAGGTACAAAACAGGCCTCTAGACCCCCTCTTTCCTGGGGAACAGAAACATCCTGGAATAAAATCCTGTACCCTTCAGGACCTCTGTAATGGGATGAATCGTGCCCTGATCCAGTAAACCCTACATAGCCCGAAAAAAATGAGGAATTTGGTCTGGGAGGGTTTCCAGACCTTAAACAGACCCCAAGAGTCTGTAGTAATCTGTTGCCAAACAGGGAGTTACAGAGAAAGTCTGAGAGATAAGGGAACCTGGCTAAGGAAAGGAGGCAGACTTGCCCTGAAAAGTAGGCTTTTTTGGTTTATGCATCTGAGTAGGTTTGTCAGAAAAAAAAACCATGCCTGGGAACCTTCTTCCCTTTAGAAGACTGAGACTGTCTACAAACAAAAGCAGTTTTAGTTGGATAGTATCACTGAAACTTAGTAATGAGAAAGACAACATTTTTCTCAAGATTCTTCATGACCTTGCCTTGGTCTTGTAAGGTCTTAAATAAATCAGCAACTGCAGAACCAATGAGATTTTGGTTATACAAAAGATCTAAGGAGCATCAAAACGCTTAGCCTTCACATCATCAGGTAAAGTGAAAAGATGAGACAAAGAATAGCATCTCATGACGGAAATTGAAGGAGCAGCTCTACAGGATGCATAAGCAGCATCACAGCTGCACTTGGAGTGACAAGCCACTTGAGAATTGGACCCCACGATGGAAACAGCAGTGGACTTGGCCTCAGAATTAGGCAGGTCAGACAGAACCCTCCATTTTGAAATAAAAGGGATAAACTTTACCTGGTCATGTTAGTCTGATAATTTATGGCAAGAAATGCTAGAGTGACAGAATTGTACACTATCTTCCCCAGCCTCAGCACAGCCTGCATTTTATTGTCAGAGGGAAGAAGTTCAGAGGAAGGTAAAAGCTTGGAAGGCTTATCAGCAGAGACAGATACCACAACTGGGTCAAAAGAACAAAACTTGCGAAGGAACTTGAAAGCCTCAGACACTTTTTAAAAAAGGTTAGGCTTCTTAGGGGCAGGAGGTTTGGAATCAGAAGCCAATGAACCACCTGAAAAAGCATCAAGCAGAACAGCCATGACAGCAGAAACAGAAAAGTTCTTAGGAAAATCCACCTGCAACAAATTAATACCTTTTCTGGATGTTAGAGACCTGGAAACAATCCCACTTTAAATGCTCCATCATGCAAACCACTATATCCTTAAAGGACAATTCCTCCAAAGGAGAGTTAGGACTTAAGGACTTCTCCTCCTCATAGCCATAATCCAAAGGTGATGCCATTTGGAAAGAGGAGTAGGCTACGGAATCGTCGTCTGAATCTGATCAATCAGCTGAAGAATCAGGCTCCCTAGATCTCTCAGGTGAAGAAGCCCAAGCAGGAACAGAGACAGAATCCCACTGCAGTGGTCCCAAAGCCATCAGAACATTAAACAATCCTTGAGTAAAATACTGCCATTCCTTCTGTGAATCCCTGAAGGTGTGTGTGTGGGGGGGATATGTTTAGCCTTCTGTCTCTTCTTAAAAGGAATGTCAGCTTTAACCAACATAGGTGGCTCTGTATCCTGCCTTGACTCAATCAAGGTACCAGGAGGGAATCTCCAAGGCCCCTCAGATATAATCAGCTATGGTTCCCCCTCAAAGTCCACTGTGGACATTTGCAAAGCCTCAGATGATGAGTGAGAAGCAAGTTCAATGCCTGCCACTGACAGGGTTGCAGCAGAGGAACGGGCATCAGTACTGGGCATTCTTTAAGGATATCATCCATCTTGACAGAAAAGTATGTTGGAGGCTGAAAAAATACAGCATCTAACCTAGACTTGTTGGTCTTTTTCTTAAGTGGAGGCTGTACAGCAGGGCAGGTGGAGTTGGTCACGGTACCCTGGGTTAATAACCTGAGACACTGGTTCTCAAGATAAATGGAAAGCGAAGACAGACAGCTGCAAAGTAAATTTAGAACAAACGCCTGACAAATACAGCACTGAATGCGATGATGAGAGAAGCTCCTTGACAAAACGAACACTTATGACAATCCTTATGAGAAATCTGTCTCACATACACACATTTCCTTTTCTTGGATGACAATCTCTGAAAATACAAAGTAAAAGACAGGAAAAAGAACCCCAGTGGAGTACTTGTATGCAAGATGCTCAGTATAACCATTCAAGACCGACATTCAGACTGGCGGCAAAGAAGTTCTGGGTTTGGAGTGTCCATATACCAAATTTATGCTCTGTGTTGAGGTAAGGAGCATGCACCTGATGTATGACGCTGGTAAGAAATAAAGGCTTTGCTATACTGGATTGCTGATGGACTATCCTTGGCTGGAGATTATACAGATTACAAATACTGCAACAGTGATATAGGACTACAAGTAATGTTGCTGAGCTATTCTGGCATTACCAGGATCATTCTGGGTTTCTCCTTACATTTCTGTTGCAATACATTTGAAATATGAGAAGCAGGAGTGCAGTAACAAGAAAGCTACTAGTCTGCCAGACAGGTGAACATTATAAATTCATAACACTCCAACCATGTCCTTCAGAGCTGAAATACTTCCATTGGTCAGCTTCGAGTCACAGCTTCGTCAGAACATCCTTGTCAGGTTGTGTGCAATAATTATGAAGATCCAAGGAGATTTACACCACTCTAATTTAGTCAGCCACTTGGGAGGCCAAATCCCAGGCTTGTACAGCTAAATCAGCACAGGAGCATACCTCTCAACTGTCCAGATTTCTGCGGAATATCCAGACATTTGCTTCATATTTTTAGTCCGTTTCTCATTAAATTTGTGGTTTTCTGGCAAATCATTGAGGATTCAAGTTACTAAATAATACTAAACAATGACAAATATTCGAGTTTCAGACTTCATATCCTTTACAAAATATATAACAAAGAAAAACCTGTTATTCCAGCAATTTTCTAGGTTTATAAGAGCAATATTTAATATCTGTCCCTATTTTTGGGCCTTTTGTCTCCATTAATTTTGGCTTTGTTCAGATTTCTTGCACTGACTGGTTTAGAGGTATGCACAGGAGGTATAAACGAGTGCAACCCTATTTATGTACCACATCACTGTGATACTACCTACAATTAGCAACAGCACACGATTTCCAAGATTTTTTTTTTGAAAATCAAAGAGTTAGAATCATCACCAGCACCTCCTTCAAATGAATGTATAGCTTTCTTGGTGAATGAGTAAACTTGCCTCGAACCAGTTGGGTTCACAAATGAGGTCCAAATGCAAAGCTGCTGCACTTCTCAGCAGGAACTTGTCTAGCTCAGGTAATGTAAAAAGTAAGTCCTTGTATGAGTGTACATGACCTGCTCCCAAATCCTTTAGGATATACAGCAATACTGGAAGTACCTTGTCTGCGGGTTGTGTGTACCAATTCCAGGAGATCTATGATCTTTGTCTAGGGGTTGTATACCAATTACACAAGGCTCTGCAGGTTTGCCAAGCAGACCACAGGGATAACTTGGGTCATGTAACCTAAGCCTGTGAGGAAGTCATTGTCATGGAATTCCTGCTGGCCAGATAGAAGAAGAAATTATCAGAAGAGATGTCTTTTTTTTTCTTGGTAGAAGGCATTTTCTGCTTTTGGTTGAGTTGAGGGTGGCTCCCAGAAAAACTCTGGCTGTATCTGGATTCAAGCTGCTCTGGGGAAGATACAGAAATTCAACTTCAAAAGACAATCTCTGCTTATCTCAAACTTCTTCTGGATCTCCTGTTCTAGTAGGGTTTTTGTATGAGGTAATCATACTAGTAAAATTCAGTGTGTACTCCTCGTCATCCCTAGGTAGGCACCAGACATTTTGTGAATACTGTGACATGAGGGCTCTAAATGCACAAATGTAAAGTGCAAATGGTAGACCCCTGCCTTGAGTCAGAGGTATTTTCAGTGCTCTTTGCAAATCAAGAAGTGAACGTACGAGTCCTTTAGATCAAGAATTCAAATGAAGGTCCTAGTCAAGAAAAAGGGGAGGACAAACTCTAGGGTACACTTTTTTGAACTTGAATACTTTCAAAAATCAGATAAACCTTGAGAGGTTCATTATTGGCCTCCAAGACTCCTCTTTCGCTTGGGTAACAAAAACAAATGAGAGTTGAAATCTGACCTTTCCCTTTGGAGGGAGAGTTATTTGGGCACAGCACTCTGTGCTAAATGTTGTTCAAGCGGAAGAATGATTTCCATTAGGTCCTATATAATGTGAGATATTCCCACAGGAGGAAGGATGGATTTGAGTTCTGTTCTGCATCTATGGAAAACAATACTCATTGGCAAACTGTGACATTCTAAAGCTCAAGGATTTGGGCAAAGGAAAGTATAACAAGAGGTGGCAAGTACCCATTAAGGCTTTTCTTAACCAAACAACTGTGGTCTGAAAGCCTATCTAACCTAGGCTTTGGAGAATCAAGGACTAGGGGCTGTGCATTCTTTTTCCCTAATTGCATTGCCAAATCCTAGGTTCCTTGACATCAGTGTAGCAGTGTTCTTTCCTGTGTAGCCTCTAAGGAGAAAAGGTTTCTCTTGAAGATACTAATGGAAAGCTTATATGCCCGCGCAACAGCCATGCTTGCAGCCTTCCTATTTCTCTCACTTTTTTTTGGCAAAGCTTGCATACATATCACAATTAGCATTACCCAAAAGATAAGACTCTCCAAAGCAAAACAGGCACATAGAATGTCATTCATAACACAGGATCCGTTATTCACACTCTCAAAAGCTTTCCATGTCTACATGAGGCATACCTAAAACGAGTATACTCTATATAAAAATGTATACAATTTGACTAAAAGCTATACGTAAAATTACAAGTGATTAGAACACATCTAAAACTCCAGGGGAAAGAGCAAAAATGAATTATGATTAATGCTGTGTTTACCTGTGAAACTGACAAATTCAGCAAAAAGAGGATGGCTGACTGTTTCAAGGGCCCTTTTTCTGTCAACAAATATCCCTCATTGAACAGGCCATTATTTATGTTGCTGAAAATAGTAATGGTATCAAGTCTATTGTATTATAAAATCTGTACAGAAACTTGTACATTTGAAAGCAAGCCATATCTGCTGTGTTTGATTGCCTGATTGCATTACCAGTTTACTGAATACTTTGATGTGGCAAAAATTAGTTATCCTGAAATCCTATTATTCTATTGGAATGAAAGTGTGGATAGCTTATCTGCAAGAAGGATTACAGCATTTGTCAAAGGTACAGGTATGATAAACCTTAGATGAACATTTTAAAAAGTGGAGAAAGAGTACGCATATTAATGAGGTAAATATTTTAAAAAATGCGGAGTGAAAAACACTGCATTTCTTCGCAATGTCACCTTCCCTCCCTGCTCTACACATGTAGTCTAACCCTCTCAGATATCCTATTTAATGCATTATGCACTCATATTACAATCAAGATTCCATGTCTGTCATAGTGAAGAGGAACCAAGTTCCATAAGTGCAAGAAGTTTTTCAAGCTATAGGTTTTACAGGGACCTGTCAGAGGACCACTGTTAACATCCTGTCCCTGGATGCTCTGCTCCTGGTAATGTACTTCACTACATTTTTTTTTTTTGCCCATGCTACAGTTTCCTTTGCACTTAGCCAACTATAAAAGTACAGTTTTGTACCTACCATAAATGTAGATGTTCGAAGATCCACATTGCTGCAGTCCTAACACTTGGGTAGTCCGCTGTCCCAGTCGGCCCGAATACCAAAGTATATGGCTGACGTCGGTCAAGGCGCATTAGTCTGACGTCAGGACGTCAGGGTACAAATGCGCATGACCGACGTCATATCCTCAGTCTTTTCTTGCCCCAGATGCCAGAAGACCCTAAAAAGATAAGGCTAAAACCAAAAAACACCACACACTCCTGCACCAAATATATATACAATATATACAAATTTACAAGAGTATAACCTCACCCACACAACCACCCCTAAACACAGAGGGGAAGGAGGGAGGGTAAATTGACTGCAGCAATGTGGATCTTGAACATCTACATTTATGGTAGGTACAAAACTGTACTATGTTCTTCATACCACATTGCTGCAGTCCTAACACTTGGGTAGAATCCCAAAGCAGAGGTAAGGGAGGCTGGCAAATCATAAGGAAGCAGGAGCTGACAACATGCCCTGCAAAATAGCCGTGTAAAACCAGCCCTAGATTTAGAGTAGAGAGGAAGGTGGTAATGCTTAGAGAAAGTATGCACTGAACTCCAAGTAGCTGCCTCCAAAATATCCTTAGTTGCCACCCCTTAGAAATGCTGTTGAAGTGGCAGTAGCCCAAGTGGAATGAGGCCTAATCCCAGCTGGAATCTCCTTGCCATGATGGGAATAACAAAATGCAATGCAAAATCCAATCCACTTAGAAATAGTTTGTTTTGACACAGGCTTGCCCTGAGAACTCAAAGCAAAAGAAACAAACAACTGCTGAGACTGCCTAAAAGCCTTAGTCCTGCTTAAATAATAGCAACTGCCTGTGTACATCTAAAGTGTGCAAAATCTTTTCCCCTTATTTTGGGGATCTGCATAAAAGGTAGGCAAATGAATAGTTTGGTTTAAAGCCACACTAGAAACCACTTTAGGCATAAAGGAAGGATTAGTAATGAAGATACCCTATCCTTATGAAAAATCAGGAAAGGCTCAACCGCCATAAGGGCCTGCAATTCAGACACCCTTCTTGCAGATGTAATGGCTAACAAAAAGCAGTCTTCCATGACAAATATTTCAATTCAGCAGTAGCTGCAGGCTCAAAAGGTTGTAGAGTGAGTTTCTCCAACACAAAATTGAGGTCCCAAGCAGGAGTAGGAGCTCGGCGGGGTCTTATATTCTTTGCCCCTCTAAGAAATTGCTTGAACAAAGGATGAGAAAACAATGGTGGGTCACAATCATAGTGAGCTGAAATTGCTGCAGCATGAATCTTAATGGAAGAGAAAGACAAACCTTTGTCCAATAACTCAGTAAGATATTGAAGAGCCACACTCAAATTTGGCTCAGAAACATCCAAATCCTTTGCTGCACACCAAAATAAAAATCTCTTCCATTTTCCTGCGTACACTTTCCTTGTACTAGGTATTCTGGCTTCCATAACCACATTCAAAACTTGTTGAGGAAGCTGAGACCTGCTATGGTTCAAAACAGAATATGCCAAGCTGTTAGATGAAGAGAGTGAAGCTTGACATTGAGCAGATGCCCGTCCTTCTGAGACAATAGGTGTGGAATCAAAGGTAAGGGCCATGGAGGCTTCCTTACCAGACTCCTCAGCAATGGGTACCAGTGCTGCCGAGGCCAATCTGGAGCTATTAAAATCATCCTTGTCTTGTCTTGTCTGACCTTTAGAAGTACCTTTGGGAGGAGAGGCAGAGGTGGAAAGGCATACACATGAAGATTTTTCCAACTGAAAGAAAGAGCATCCACTTTCCAGGCTGTGTGATGAAACCTTTTCGTGCAAAACTTTGGCAGCTGGTGGTTTAGTGGAGAAGCGAACAGATCTATGTCTGGAGTTCCCCATGACACTGTCAATGTCTGAAATACATGAAGATCCAGTTTCCACTGTGGGGATCCATGATTTGCCTGCTTAACACATCTGCTAAGGAGTTCTGTGCTCCTGGCAGAAACCTTGTGAAGATTCAGCTGCAAGCTTCTCCCACAAAATCATTGCTTGCCTGCATAGAGGATAAGAATGTGTTCCCCTTGTTTGTTGATGTACCACATGACAGTTGTGTTGTCTGTTAGAATCAACACCTGCCCTGGAAGAAGTAAATCCTTGAAAGCCAGTAATGCAAACTGGACTGCTAACATCTCCTTCATGTTGATATGTAGATGCTGCAGTCTGGCAGGCCACTTGTCTTGTATCCACTTTCCATTCAGATGAGCTCCCCAAGCTGTGTCTGAGGCATCTGTCGTTAGAATCTGACTCGCCTCTGGCGGGTCACAGAGAGTCCCTTGTTTAGGTGACATTCCTGAGCCCACCACAAAAATTCCTTTTGAATGCAAGGTATTATTTGAATGACAGTGTCCAAATCCTGGCAGTGCTGTGTCCATACATTTTGAGATACCATTGTAGCTTCCTCATATGCAGTTTGGCATTGGGAAGTACCAGAATACAAGATGCCATGAACCCTAAGGCTTGAAGGACTGTCCTTGCAGTCAGCCCGGACTGATGAGATAGTTGATGGAAGTAAAGAGAAAGATTCTTTTGTTTGTCCGGGGTTAAAAAGGCCATCTGGGTTGCTGTATTCAGTCTCACACCCAGAAAGCACATGTCTTGAGAGGGTACTAGACTGGACTTTATTTCGTTCACAGAATACCCTAGGCATCTTAGCACTGCTATCACATATTCCAAATGCTGAAGAAGCACGTCCCTTCCTTGAGCCAGAATCAGGCAATCATCCAAATAAGGATAGATTTGTATTCCTTTTAGCCTGAAGAAAGCTATCACTGGAGCCAGAACCTTTGTGAATACTCTGGGCAGTAGATAAGCCAAAGGGCAATGCAGAGAACTGATAATGAGAATTCCCAGCTCGAAAACGCAGATACTTCCTGCAAATTAGTCTGATAGGAACATGAAGGTAAGCTTCCTTGAGATCCAAAGTTACCATCCAGTGATCTTTGCCCAGCAGAGGTAAAAGCTGTTGTAACGTCAACATTTTGAACTTGGGAATGTCCAGATAAGTGTTGAGGATAGACAGATCCAAAATTGGTCTCCACGTGTTCCCTTTTTGGTACTAGGAACAGGCGAGAATAAAATCCTAGGCCCCTTTCTGGCACAGGAACCGCTGAATGGCCCCTATTTGGAGCAACAGAGAAATTTGCTTGTGAGCCTCTTTCCTTTGTTGAGGAGGAATGTCTGGCATGCCTTTGAAAGGAGGCAAGGTATGGAAATAAAACCTGTAACCGTGGTGAATGATATCCAATACCCATCTGTCTTGGGTAATTAAACTCCAGTTTTCTTTGAAAAGTGCCAACCTTCCTCCCAAAGGTGCTGCCAGACGAGAAGATTTTGGCAGCTGAAAAGGCAGGTCATTGTGTCTGTTTACGAAAGGACTGACCCCTGCCCTCACCAGAAGACTGAGCAGGTGAACTCCCTGTTCTAGGCCTAAAGAACCTTGAGCTCTGCCTCTACCACGTCTAGACCTACCCCTAGACTGGGAATCATAAGCAGGATATGTCCACCCCTTGGTAGGCCAATTTCTACTAAACTTGAGGCTGAACCTGCAAAAATCTTTAACAGTCTGCATAGACTTAGCCTTGTCTTCCATTTTCTTTAGAACTGCTTCCACAGGCGAACCAAACAACACATCAGATTGTAAAGGAGCATCTAAAATCCTTGTTTTCACATGCTCAGCTAAATTCTGATCCCTCAACCAGGCGTGCCTGCGAAGAACCGAACCAGTGGCAGCCACCCTCGAAGAGGCCTGCACAGCATCAAAACCACATTGCAAAGAATGCTTACCCACCTGTTCAGAAACATGAACTAAATCCTGCAACTCTTTACACTCAATACCTTCCAAGCATCTACCTTAGACTTTAATTGTGAAAGGAGATAATTTTGGTATTTCAACATGTGAAACTGGCAATTCAAAGCTCTCATGGCCAAAGTGGAAGAAGTATACACTTTCTTTCCCCATCTATCCAAAGCCCTAGCCTCTTTATCTGGAGGAACAGGATTTTTAACAACAGAAGCCTTAACACCTTTAGGCCCCTGTGAAACAGTTTCTGGGTCTGCCCTAGGACTCTTAAAAAATACTTATGAGCTTCAGGCACCCTATAATATCTATCCGGTTTAACTGGAGCAGGAGGCAAAGAGTCAGGGTTCAGAGAAAACATCCTCTACCACATCTAGAACAGGAGGTATAGCTAAAGGCCTATGCTGGGGTAGAAACAAAAATTCCCTAAGCCTTTTCCTGGAATCAGAGAAATCCTGACCTTCCCATTTAAAATGCTCCCTCATGGAATGAAGAGTCTCTGAAAATGAAAAATCCTCAGGAGGAGAAGCAGAAGGAGTAGAATCATCTACATCAGAATCAGAGTAAGGGGAATACTCCTGCAAGTCTTCAGCTGAAGACTCAGAAGCATCGAACACTGCTCAAAACTCCCAAGCTCAGGTTCCACCCTAGGCCTCTTATCAGGAGGGGCATAGAACCTCTAATCATTGTAATCAAATCTTCTGCCATCTTAAGCATATGCTTCTAGGTACAGACCCTGAAGAACTAGGGGTAACTCCTGAAACAAAACCTGGCCTGCCCCTGGGAGAAGCCTTGGAAACAGCAGGAGGGCCTAACCACCTAGGAAGGGAGGGAAGAACAGCTACCTGAGAAGCCCCTTCGCCTGGCCTACCTCCTGAGAGGTCACATCTTGCAGTAATAAAGTCTCTCCCTGGGATTCCAACGAAATTTCTGGCTGAACCCCTGGCTCCACGAGCCCTCTAAAGAACCGGCGTCCGGGAGTTCTTCAACCTAGGCTTTGCTGTTTTGTCCCTGCGCTTTTGAACCTGGCACAATCTAATCTTCTCTTTATAGTGCGTTTGTTAAATCTAGCACAAGACAACCAACAGCGCGATCGTGCTCAGGCCCTAAGCAAGGTATACACAAGGAATGGTAATCCCTATGAGGTATCTGTTTCCCACAAGAAATACAGTTATTCACTTTTCTGACATCTGATAAAATACTGAGGCAAGAAAAAACAAAATAATCCCAACTTGGATTCGGTCTGAAACTCCGACTTCGGAAAATCTCAGAACGCCAACCTGCACTTGCAAAACTGCTTCTGCATCGGACCATGCGGCAAAAAAGACTGAGGATATGATCGGGTCATGCGCATTTTGTACCCTGGCGTCCTGACGTCAGACTAATCGCCTTGACCATACTTTGGTATTCGGGCCGACTGGGACAGCGGACTACCCAAGTGTTAGGACTGCAGCAATGTGGTATGAAGAACATCTTCAAAACCATTCTACTGGTTTTCAGTTTCTGACCCCCAAGCAAATACTGTACCCTTGGTGCATTACCATGGATTTGGTAGGGCTAAAAGAACTGCCAGCTTCCTCTTGGCCCATGACAACAGCCTCCTCAAGTCCCGTGAAAGGCCTGCATCTCTGTAAGATGCCAAGCCTACTGAAGTTATAGTGAAAGCTCTTGCTTTTCACACAGTGCATAAAGCCATGAATGAATACATTAAACTGGGCCTGGTTTAGGCTTTATTATACCTCACTGCCATTTAACTACTACTTCCTCTCACTGCACATTTACTACTCACTCCTACCCACACATTTATGCAAGAGTTAAAAATCGACAGCCAATTATCACACATGGTTAAAACAAAATCATCAAAAACTAGGTACATTATACAGTGTAAGATGACCTCCCTGCTTAGTTTGGCAGAGGCATTCCAGTATCAGGCGGGAATGGAAATAAAATCAGAAGTAGATAAAAATCAGACAACTGAATGTACCAAAAAAACAAAAGAAAGAATACAAGGAAAAGAACAGATGAAAAAGAAAGAAATCTAGAAAAGCCATAAATTTAGTGGCAAGTATAGAGATCTCCGGAAACAACCTCAGGTTGATCAGGATTTGACACAGGAATGGTTAACGACAGGTGAGATGAAACCAAAGGATGAAAGTTTAATAATGGCAGCCCAGGATGGTGGATTACTTATACGTTGGTTTAAAAAGTCCGCTAAGCATGTCAGAGAAAACAGGCAAAATGTAGGTTCTGTAAAAAAATAACTGGAAACCATCGCACACTTTGCTGGGTGTAACACACTCATGGCATAGGGCCTGTACACTGAAAGGCACAATAATATAGTAAGAATTGAGGATTGTGCAAACACTACAATATAAAAGTAGCTGACAACCAGTGGAAAAAGGAACCACACAGCATTAGAGAGAATGATAAAGTGTCCACAAAGTACTTAACATAAATGAAGATGTTCAAGTGTATTCACTGTTGCAGTCATTACATTTGGGGGTAATCTGTAGGCAGGTTGCCCTCAGTCGGCCTGAATAAAGTACAGTTGTGTACACTTACCATAAATGTAGATGTTCGAGTGTATTCACTGTTGCAGTCATTACATTTGGTGTAATTTGCTGGCAGGTTGCCCTCAGTCGGCCTGATTATCAAAGTCTTGGGTCCTGCATTGGTTGCTGTCTCCTCTTCCATGACGTCAGGTCGTCAGGGGTATAAAACATATAGCCGACGCCATTTTAATCAGTTTTTCTTGCCCCAGATGTCAGGTGCCCCCCAAATGGGGAGCAAAATATATATATATATATATATATATATATATATATATATATATATAAAGTGTAAATATATAAATGCACCTAAGAAACATAAAATTTACCTTCAACTAAAAGCAAATACACCACAAAGGCTTCCGAGTATACTGAAGGAAAGAAAAGTTATAAAAAGGGGGCTGGGGGTGGGTAACCCAGACTGCAACAGTGAATACACTCGAACATCTACATTTATGGTAAGTGTACACAACTGTACTATGTTCTTCGTGTTTCACTGTTGCATTACATTTGGGTAGAATCCCAAAGCTATGGATGGGAGGATGGAACTAAACAGCATTAGGAGCAGCTATAAGGCCCTACAGGACTGCAGTGGCAAAGCCTGCCCTGGATTTGGAGAAGAGAGGTAAATGATAATGTTTTGTGAACGTATGAACTGAGCTCCAAGTAGCAGCTTCTAGAATGTCTCTGATAGGGACCCCTCTGAGAAAAGCTGCTGAAGCAGAGGCAGCCCTGGTGGAATGGGATCTGATCCCCATGGGCACAGGTTTATCATGGTGCAAGTAGCAGAAACAAATGCAATGGTTTATCCACTTAGAAACAGTCTGCCTTGATATAGCCTTCCCCTCTGATCCTGCAGCAAATGCTACCATTAGTTGCTCAGACTTTCTTAGAGATTTTGTCCTGTTTAAGTAGAATCTTAGTTGTCTTTGTACATCCAATGAATGAAGAATCCGCTCCCCCTTGTTCTGCGGATTTGGGAAAAAAGTTGGCAGGTGAATGAGCTGGTTAAGAGCCACACTGGATACCATCTTAGGCATAAAAGAAGGATTGGTCCTGAGAGCCACTATGTCCAGGTAAAAAACAATGAAAGGCTCCACTGCCATGAGAGCCTGTAGTTCTGAAACCCTTCTAGCTGAAATGACTGCCAAAAAAAAGGCTGTCTTCCAAGAAAGAAATTTTATATTCGCAGTAGCTGCTGGTTCAAAAGGGGGCAGGGTGAGTTTTTCCAGCACAAAATTGAGGTCCCATGCAGGAGTTGGTGCTCTCCTGGGAGGCTTTAAATTTTTGTCCCCTCTGAGATACTGTTTAGCAGTGGATGAGAAAAGAGGGGAGGCTCTGTGTTGTAACGAGCCGAGATGGCAGAGGCATGGATTTTTATTGAAGAAAAAGATAGGCCCTTGTCAAGCATCTCAGTTACGTATTGTAAAATCTGAGGAATATTGGGTTTGCTGTGTCTATTCCTTGTGCTTGATTCCAAGCACATAATCTCTTCCATTTATCAGCATAAGATTTTCTAGTACTAGGCCTTGTGGCTTCCAAAATGACATCCATCACAGGTTTACTGAGAGATGTATTTTGAATATTTAGCTGATTAGCCATGCTGCAAGATTCAGAGTCTGGAGCTGAGTGTGCAGAATTTGAGAGTTCTGCTGAGACAATAGATGAAGTGTTTGAGGCAAGTACCATGGAGGAAGGTGTGACATATTCCTTAGAAGCAGGTACCAGTGTTGGCAAGGCCAGTCCGGAGCAATTAGAATCATTTTTGGTTTTTCCTGTCTGACTTTTAGTAAGACCTTGGAGAGTAGAGGCAGAGGGGGAAAGGCACAGACTGATAGGTTTTTCCTGCTGAAGGATCAAGGTAATTAAATCTTCAGCAATTTTGATAATTGTTTTTTTAAGCATAGGAGCCTGAGCACGTGGCTCATGCGTCAGTTTTTTAGACATAGAAGTTGTTTTTGACCTTGTTTTTGTTGATGACGTTGGTTTAATATAAAAATGTTGAGGCCTGAAAACACCCTCAGAAGCCGATGCCTGCTCAGCAGCTCCGGACCCATCCAAGGGAGATACATCCGCGGGTTCAATACTTTGCAAATCTCGAGGCATACCAGACTCCGAATGGGTCTCGGTAGAGGCCTGCGACTCAAACGTAGTGGGTATCAGGGGCTGCGAAAGCACCTCACTGAGTACCGGCGAACCGGCTTAGGAGAAGCTTCGTCATTGGTTTTGGACCTCGACGGTCTGTCTCTGTCTTTTCCTTGCGTTTTTTGTGAACTCTGGAGCCCTTCTCCCCGGGCCGCCGCTGAAAATTGGCTTTTTTCCAAGTCGGACTTTCCCGGTTAACAAATGTTAAATAAATAAAAATAAACAAACTCCAGTAGTCGGACTGCTAACCGATGACATTTCAGGGTAGTTAAATCTTGAACCAAAATACTTAGAAGCAAAAATATACTGACGCTTAATAGTGCGTTGGTTAAATGTAGCACAAAACCGACAGCAAGGCACGTTGTGATCAGGGCCTAGGCAAAGAATGCAGTACAAATGAAAATCCTTATGAGGTATTTACTTCCCGCAAGTAATGCAATTATTAACTTTTACTGACATCGGTAAGGAGCAAGAAAAAGTTTCCCCAACGGGGTACTTAGCTTTAGTTTGAAGACTTCGGTTCTGAAACCTGAAAACGAAAATTTCAGGAGTCGGCCGACCGGCAGTTGCGAACTGCTTCGGGCACCGCGCGGCAAGAAAGACTGATGTAATGGCGTCGGCTGCATATTTTATACCTCTGACGACCTGACGTCATGGAAGAGGAGACAGCAACCGACGCAGGACCTAAGACTTGGTTATTCAGGGCGACTGAGGGAAACCTGCCAGCAGATTACCCCAAATGTAACGACTGCAACACTGAAACACGAAGAACATCATGGGATCATCCATTACCAGCAGTTCAAACAACAGATGCGAGAAAACCAGATATTGTAACCCATGACTAAAAACAAATTAGAATTGATCACTGAAATTGCTATACCTGAAGTCTCATGTACAGAGAGAGAGAGTGTTATAAAATATCAGGATTTGTGGAAGAAAAATACCCAGACAATTCCAACAGTAGTAGCAATGAGTCTAATAAAAAAAAAAAAAAAAAAAACTACAGTGATATTTAGATATTCTACCAATACATGTAACTGTATGAACTGCGGAAGAAGTCAATTCTGGGTACATTGTAGATGCTGCAAGGAGCACTTTTTGTTAACATCAGAGACTGAAACAATACTAATTTGAGTTTTAATTATACCGACTTCGGAATGTGGTACTTTCCCATTATGGTAGAAGAAACCAAAAATACTTGGAGAAATTAAAGTAAAAACCTAGCTCACTGACATAACCAGAAGACTTACAGCCTCTACTTTCTTACTGCTCTCTCTCCTCTATGCAGCCAATCTTCACTAACAGTCAAGTCTTACAACTGCACAAGCTTGAATAATACTATAATAAAAAAGCCAAATCTGCAGTAAACAAAAGAACACACCACTAATCTTTCTCTCTCTCTCTCAGCTAATTACAATACACAGACTTCTCTATAAACCAAAACATTGTCCTGCCCTTAAATACTTATTACAACACTAATCCCCCAATAGAAATTTACAATCACTAATCACTATAACCAAATCATATAATAGTGCACGTGACTGTTTTCAAAATAGTTTAGCTGCACAATGGAACCAGATCTCACTACTACTGAAAGACATTTTGAATGCAGACTCAAAACACAAAGCGTAACCTATCAAATAAATGTATCTGCTCTTGTATATCTCCAGGATAAATGCCACTGTTAAATTCAGCTTGCCATATTTATTATTTATTTATTTATTTTACATTTGTTAACCGGGGGTGTCTGACTGAGCCGAAAAGGCCCTTTTTCAGCAGAGGCCCGGGGAGAAAAGCTCCACAAAGAAAAATTACAGACACATTTAGTTATTTAGACATGATCAGTGTACACACAAATTACAAGAGACATGTTTTTACAGTGGTATGCGGCACATAAACAGTTACACTGGAGAGAACAAACAAAAAAATATTAAGTTTAAAAATAAAGGTAATTAATAGATTTGTGGTGTACAGCTGAAATTTGGAACATAGGTAGAATACATACATAGTACACAGGTACAGTACATCCACTGTTGATTAGCCAGTGTTTGTGAGTAAGATTGAAAACTATTATGAAGTGCTCTAGATTTAGTATGTATATGTTATCCGCTTTCACTAGCCTGGGGAGCAATAATGGCACTGCCAACTTTGCTTGAGATGTTGCCTGATGAGGTCTTTAAAGGAGGCTTTGGATGATGTGTTTTGAATGCTAGTATGGACAGAGTTCCATTCCATCCATTTCTCTTCATTCAGAATTGTATACACCAGAGCTTGTATTCACCAATACCAGAAATGTTTTTACTAGCATCTCCCAGCCATACACTTACTTTTGTGATACTGCTCACCCTCCACATTTATACTTCTAACAAGAACCTGCTTTATACAGCACCTCTTAACTGCAACATTACTATTTTCATAACTTTCCTCAGCTGTCACCATCTCATCTTTCCCTCAATCCTCTTATAACCTACCTTCCAACACTGGATGCATGTCTTCCTTTTGAATGGATACACAAAATACTACTCATTTATATTTTTGACCTTCCCAACTAATTTGGCTATTTCCCTTAAATGCCCTCCCTTTTCCTCAAACAAAACAATGGCAGCTTTTCTATTAACTGCTGCCAACTTCTATTTCACTCATGGTCCTTACCTTTCCACAGTGCAACCCTACTTAGAGCTTTTGTATAGCATTTGAGTTACCAACCAAATTCCTATTACTTCTTTGTGTTTTTATTTATTTATTTATTTATGATTTTCCTTAATCCTGCTGACTGCTGATCATCAGCCACCTTTTGGTCAATATGCCTATTTGTTCCAGCATCAATGGAGGCAAGGATCAGCTGACAGGCACCACCATGAATGCAGCCATCAGAGGTAATTGGAGTGTCTTCTCCAAATCCCCTTGTACCTGGCCAGAGGCTATCCATACATATGAAATGTAATAGGCATAAGCACTCCTCCTCCTCCTTGCTTCCATTGTTTTTCTTTTGGCTTTTCCCGGTTAGGGGTCGCCACAGTGGAACTCCAGCCTGCTAATGATTGGCAGTTGATTTTTATGGTGCCGAGGTGCCAGCCCAACACCCGACCTTCAACGAAGGCACGCCCATTCACGCATGTCTTTTGAACACCACTCGAACGCAGGGAGGACATGCAGACTCCACACAGAAGGCGCTCCAGCCGAGAATTGAACGGAAGAACCTCTTGCTGTGAGGCGACAATGCTACCGCTGCACCACTTGCTTCCATAAGAGATGAAATTGCAGGACTGGTCCCACCCACCCACAGAAGGCACTGCATGTTTCTCTAGTCCCCAGGAGGGAAATCAATTCATGCACATGTGCCCTGGAATGCCTGCTCCCTCTTCACCCTAGAAAAGGCATGCACATCTTCCCTGCCTGTGCTGTCTAGCACCTGAGTTACTACTCAAACAATGGGCATCTAGGGCTGTAGTCAGTAATTTAATCCTCTAGTCTACTGATCCAGGCTACTCGTTCTCTTGTTTTTAATAGTAATTTTATCTCCTTAGTTATACATACTGGGTTATTCTTTTCGTTTTGCAAACTTGCTCAATCCTTTTTTTTAACTCACCTCTAAACAGAACCATAGTCCATCTGTTCTTGTGTTTTTTTTTAACACAAAACCTTTGCCTAGTAACATCCTCTACCAACTGCTAATCATTTTAACTGTAATCCTACACTCTAAAATTTGTAACAAAGCCTGTGGCAATACTTATCACTCAACTGCACAGTTGCTGTTTACTAACAGAGCTCTAACATACATATTTCTAGCTTCATCCTTTCAATAAAAGGCTACACTGAACACTCTTCTCCTCGAGTTCATCCATTATTCCATTCAAACTGCTCAAAACCAAATATCTCAGTTACAATCTTTTTCACTGGTTAACTTATATGAGCTGGAGTCAGTCTCAAGCAAGTCAAAGTCTAAATCACAAATGCTTTCTTCTTTCCTTCCTATTACTTAATCCAACTTAAATGTCTGTTCAACAATGGCAGTTTTACTGGGCAGTCTGAAAAAATATGTCACTGTACCAACTCTTCCTTGTACTCCTAACAATACTACTGCTATGAATTCAGTAATGGACTTCCCATCCTCTTTCACCTGTCGCACAACTGTTCCCTAATTTCAACCAATGCTTCTTTTCCTTTTCTACAACCTGCCCACTATGATCCCTCCATGATGAACAGTGCCACATCCATTTCACCATTTTGTACCTTATCCAATGAATACCCTAAGATTATGAGATTACAATGCCCAATGATTACCTATCTTAGGAACATGACTTCACTGCCTGCTATTAGTGTGTCAAGGTCAAACATACTAATGCCTAGGTTTCTAGCATCGCTGAAAACCATCTTGACTTTATATCCTTACGCGCTTCCTTATGCAAAGTCCTTGCACCATACACCCTCCAATCTCTGGCACTTTCTTCAACCTTCTCATCAGACTAAAAATGTCTTCTTATCCTTTCCAACCCTTGTACCTCAATCCATTATCTTAATTTAACCTTCCAAAACCCACCGGTGATGTTATTACCTTCTCTTGCCACCTTCTTGTTCTGGACTACTCTTCTTAAGTTCAGTCATCCCTCATCTCTGCATCTAGTTCCTCCTCCATTTACCACCCCTTTATCACTTTTGCATTCCCCCCTAGTATTGTCCATATCTTTATTTAATTTAGAACACACAAGTTGTCCTGATGTGAGACTCTGTTCCACAGTTTATTAAATCTGGCTCAAAGGGAATACGATGGAGATTATTACTAAAGTATTTTGTTCTCCAAAGCAACACTATTCACAAAGACAAAAATCACACAGTATCTTAACTCCTTAACAGTAGCAATGTTAAAAAGTCTTATAGTACTCATTATAAATAACAGCTATGACTTTCCACAGTACTGAATACAAGTGTTCCAAGTAGTGAGACAACTGCTGCAGCAGTACTGTGATGAACAGCAAACAACCAAAGGTGGATGTCACCCTGAGTGGTTAGGCTTCCAGAGCTTTACAAATCTCCCCCACATGGTAGTTTGCTCCTCACGATGGACACATCAGAATGACACTGGTTAGAAAGTGGATAGTAGACCATACCAATTTTTAATTCTTTTTCGAGAGATCCAAACTAATGAACTGGCCTCTGACAGTTTCCCAAAGAGGGGTCAAGCCTTACAATCCTGAGCAGTAAGTATCCGCTCAAGTAACTCATCCTTGTTACAGCAGTAAGACAATGCAAAGATCAAGACCACTCATCCCTGGCGAACAACATTAAAAGCTTGTCCACCCCCCCCCCTTTATTTTTTTTTGGGGGGGGCAGCCTAAGTTGCTTCTCATCAAGGTGTGAGCCTCTGCTAAAGAAGGCCCATACCTCTTAGCACAAAATAGATGGACAAAATACAACTTATGGGGGGACAAAGCCTCAAAAATAGGGACAACTTTTAAATAGTGCTCTTAGAAACCTAGAAAGTTGCTGGAATAAACAGTCTTGTGTTACCATGTATTTTCTGAAAAATATGAAGTCTGAAACTAAAATAACTGCCATTATTTAGTGACTTCAATCCTCACCGGTTTGCCACAAAAATCCAGAAACTCACAAATGTAATGAGTAACAGACCAAACATGACAGAAAAACATCTGGACATTCTGCAAAAATCTATACAGCAGAGAGCTATGAGAGGGGCAATCTACATGACATGTAGTTGGAGAACTAAAATGATCTCTGTTCATTTTACAGGCAATGGCCTAAAGATCCTCATGACCCCTCCACTACCTAAATGCTTGAGCTCACACAGAGGTGAAAATATAACAGATTGTGCTGCAGATCAGCAAATGGCATCAGAAGCCACTCTCGCTAAATGCTCTTTGGAAAAGAGTGAAGTGTGCAAAGACCAAATTCACTAATTACGCACTCCTGTATACAATATACAGACTTCCACTATACTAACAAAGGCTTTATATGTCCAGACACCGAGCTACAAGTCCTAGTTTGGTATGACCAGGTGGACCATTTTTAAATTGAGCTCTCATGAAGACAAAGGATGAGTTTCAGTTGTATGCAGTACCCGTATTCTAGACCAGACCATTGAAAAGACGGATCTCCAAGACCAGGACAATGACTCATATTCCAGACAATCTAAACAATTGCCTGTACAAGAATGTTGGAACACCCTGGCCCCCCCAAACAAGGACTATGCTCCCTCATCTCCCACACAAGAAATCTCTGGAGCTCAACCCAAGATCTATTATATATCTATGAGCCCAAGACTTAATCTGGGTGCAACACATATAGCTATCACCCCTCTACAGCATGGAACAAACTCCCTCTTGAAATCAGAACTCTTACACATCCTACACAATTTAAATCAGCCACAAAGGAGTACTTTAAAGGTAATTGACCTGCCACTGTTCTCTCCCTCCATGAATATATCTAACTAATATACCTTCTTTCTACACTCTCTCCACTGTTTCCTCTTATAACCAACCTCTATTACTACTAACCTACTCCATCCTCTACACTTTCATATCCATTCCTTTCTCTGTAAAAACTTAAGACACTGGTACAGTTCATATATTTATATAACATCTAGCCAAAAAACCTACCTATGCTTTTCATATAATTTCCTATTCATTTTTACCTTTGTTTTTAACACAATTGTTTATTTTGAATTTTAAGCACAATATATTACTCCATGAGTTCTTAAATTACCTTGGAACTGTAAAATTGTTGGTATTAGCTGGAGCTTTTCTCCCCGGGCCTCTGCTGAAAAAGGGCTTTGGCCCAGACAGACATTCCCGGGCAACAAATGCAAAATAAATAAATATACCACAGGCTGTAAGACAGATGCTCCCACAGATTTCCATGCAAAGAGCTCCTGACTGCTGTCATCTTTATAGCCTACCAATTTTTCTTGCCTCCGATTTTGAGAATGTGGCAGTTAACATTCTGCTCTTCATCCCCATAGTAAAAATTCTGCTGGTGCACGTGGGTCCTAGCTAGTAAACTGATGGTCCCAAGGACACTTACTACAACTCTTTGGCATGTAAACATAGGATTTAAGTGACAATAGCAAGCATTGAGGTTTGAACTGCGGGTGGGGGAGAAGCACCTATGGGCTCAGGGCTAAGCTCACTTAGAACTTTATATGATAATGTGAATAAATGCCATATTCTGACTGGAGAAGTAATCTTAAACTAAGAAACCAGCAAAGAGTGTCCTCAGTGTCAGAAGTAAAGTGTATGACAAAGTTACAACGGTTTCTCTGAATGGTACAACCTCCAAGGGAAAAAAAGGTGATCTAAACAATGAAGGGCAAGATAAGATAACAAAAAGCAGCAGATGAACATAAGCAGTGGTAATATGAACACTTCAGTCCATGTACAAGAGGCATTCAGATGATGGCTCAAAAGCAAAATCTGACTGCCCAGACCTTCAGCAGTATCCCAATGGTGCTTACAAGAAATAAGTGGAAAATAAAAGTGCAAGAAGTGCTGTCTGATACTGGAAGCAGATGTGAGCAATTTCTACACGAAGAAGGGAACCCAGAAAGATAAATTATATCAGGATTTAGTACAATTACAAAGAACATCTGTTGCTGGCTAGAGAAGGTACATTTGAGTAGTAATTCACCAAAAACAACAGATACATTCTTCAGACATCAAATGATCTAAAACGGCATTCACTGATTTATCCTACAGATAAGTTTATCCACACCAATCAGCATTTGGTTATCTTCTGGAATTTCTCACACCTGGAGAGACAGATGTGTCTGTGATGACACAAAGCATGATATCAACCATTAATGACATTAGTATCCAGGCCCAACAGTTCAACCCTGGCCACTAGCAAGCAGCCCGTGCAAATCAAGAAGAGCATTTAAGATCTGAACCCACACTTCTAACAAGAGATATACAAGTATGTACTTGCATGATGTATACAAAAACGCAACAGACTACATTGGCTAGAGGGTGATGGAAGAAGGACATTAGCAAAGCATCAGGCAGGTTCTCTTTGTAAAGCAACTGATTCAGAAAGAAAGCACCTATTAACATCTAAGAACCCCTGACTGGTCCTTTGGTTGTGCTGACAACCAAATAAAATAACAAGGATGGAAAGAACCAGAGAACCAAACCAGATCAGTAACGGGGCTAAATACATGGAACACCAAGCAAGAAGATCCAGTTACATATGGTGATAGGGAAGACAACATGGGAATGAAGAATCACTGGCTCAATGGGATGTGGTGAGCAAGTCTTCCATGGTCAGACCAAAGTAGTACAAGACACATCTACTCCTAAAGTGAAAAACAAATCACATCCAGGATCAGTTCAAAGACACTCAAAAAATAAATGTTCAACTGTCTACATTAATAGCAACTTTTGAGTCTCAGTGCAATGTACAAAGTCATGAACTACAGATCTAGAGATAACTATTTACTCATGTCTTTTTTTTTGTTTTTAAAACAATAAAAATATGATTTAAAAATAACCTTCATACTTGGAGAATTATCTTCCTAGTACATTAACTGTAATACTAAGTGAGAGTGATGTCTCACTTTCCCAAAACAGTTACAAGACATGGCTAGTTAATTCATTTTCTATTATTATACAAAGTAAACACTTAAGACTGGTTATTCTGAGAAATCAGTCTCAATATGTGTACTGTAATCCTTATTCATTTCACTAGAAGAGTACTGAGGACATTTTCTTTCTTGCAGGTACTATATTCATAAATACTCGCAGGGCACCAGTTGTATCTGAGGCAATGGTAAAAAACTTACACTGCCGACAATAGTGACATTCATTTTTACTCATTTTTGACATCAGTGCTTGGAGTTGACTTTGAAAAGCAATACCAGACTGAAATACATTACTGAGGCCATTATTCTGTTTGCTTTCTTCATGATCATATACACTAGAGATGAGGACTAAAAGTGCCTATTTGTGGGGAGGTCTAAGTGTAACAGCACATGGCAAATAGGCGATCACACTGAAATGACTGTTGATACTTATTGCTCAGGGTGGGGACAATATACTTGTGTCTAACAGCACAAAACTGAAGTACATTACTGAGCCTAATGATTCACATTCATCACAAGGTAGCACCAGAGGGGGTGCATGGATGGTGGCCATCATTAGCTGGTATAGAGTAAAGCTAGGCCTGAAAACACAGAGCAGTTACATTTCTGTTGGTGAACAATCATTACTATGGCTTGAAGGGCAGTTTACATGTCTGTTAGCAACAAAGTAAAATAACTTGCAATGGCTATTAAGTCTTTCGCATTTTTCAAAATTACACATTAGACGTGTACATAGAAAGTAGGTATCTTTTGGGGTAGAGGTGAGGGTGCATTCCATATGCGAAATTAAACAGCAATTACATGAAAATTGTGAATATCATTGATGTGGCTTGGGGGAGGGCAGTACTTGTGCTTGAGAGTAACAAGTTGAATATTACTGTGGTCATTTCTCTTTCAATTTCTTTAGAGAAAGACACCAGAAGTGTATTCAGAATGTGGCTACCTTTTCTGAAAGGCAAGAGCAGGCTGCATCTCTGAAAGCAAATGGCAGCTCCATGGCAACTGTTAAATATCCACAGACAAGGCTTGCCAGGCACAGTAAATGTATGTGACAGCAACAAGCTGATAGAGATTAGCGAGGCCATTATATTTGCATGACATACAGTCAAAGGTGCTGCTCCCTCTCAGAATGCACGCATTCTACTGGGAAAGATGCATGAAAGAAGCTGAAGCTACTACACTTTAGAGACTATGAATATGCAACTTAAGTTTAGGATTTAAAGTTGTTACTTTTACAATTACAACTTCACAGATTCATAACGCAAATGCTTTTAGATTCAGTTACAAAAATGCATTTTACTGCTTTTCATAGGGCTGAATATGTAATACATCATCAAACACATATTTCTGATGTTTATAAAAAACAAAATGAAACATTTACTTACCATTTAAAGTGATGTTTTTCAGCATCTGAACTGTTAATGGAACTTTTATTACTTTAGCACTTAAAAGCACCCCCCCAACTACAGTTTGTAACTGATTATTCTAATTGTTGTATAAAATGTCAAGCTGTTTCACATTTATAAACCTGTACTGACAGTCTCACCCCAAAAGGCCTACATGGCCATTAAAATGTGCCAAGCTGATAAACTGCATTATACTTTGTGTTCATTAGGTGCGAGTCCATGACGTTTGCTAAAGATTGTGGTATGCATCCCATATCTGAAATACATGACTTTACTACTGACTTCCAGTATCTGCAATCAATTATGGCAAAAAAAAAAATACTAGCAACAGCACAACAAAAACAAGAACTGGATAAAATAAATACAGCATAAAATAAACAAACTGTTAAAAATTTATATAACATGAGATGCACTACGCACATAGAGGCCAAAAAATGGAGCAACATGTACCCTTAAGCTGCACTAATGTGGATTAACTGCAACACAGTTTGAAAAGATATTCTTTAAGTGCATTCTTTAAGCAGACAAGAGTTAGGGACTTGCTCAACAATCCAGGCCACAAGTTCCAAAACTAAGGACCTTGATAGACTTTAGGTTATGTGAAGGAACAGTTAGCAGTCCATGGAAGACTGAGTACAGAGAATAAGCGAGTCATCCTATAACAGGAAAAAAGTGGCTGCAGATAGGAGGAACCAAGTCCCACAGTGAGGAAAAATTGCACAAAAGCTTTACAAGTAGTGTAACATAGTATGCCACTTAGATATCCCATGTTGTACACAAGCTGCAGGAAAGCAGAAGACAAAGTTCCATGTCAGGGAGCTCCTGGTATATGGCAGTGCAGCAGTCCAACCAGTAAGAGACAAGTGCATGCACCACAAAAGGGAGGTCAGACAATAAACTAGGATGTCTGATCAGAGAAAGGGGGAGGGAAAGAAACAAGAACAGTTGACAATAGCTGAGATCTGGTCCTTCAAAGACGGCCTATTGTAAAGAATCACCTCTAGATGACAAAAGGTATACAGAAAGTGCAACTTGTCTCCACTATAAGAAACATCAGATAACAAGACTGGCAATGAAGAATCCATAAGAGTAGCAAGAACAAAGTACAGTTGTGTACACTTACCATAAATGTAGATGTTCGAGTGTATTCACTGTTGCAGTCATCACATTTGGGTTATCTGCTTGCAGTAGCCCTCAGTCGGCCTGATTAACAGAGTCTTGGGTCCTGTGTCGGTTGCTGTCCCTTCTTCCATGACGTCAGGGGTATAAAACATGCAGCCAATGCCATTACATCAGTTTTTCTTGTCCCAGATGTCAGGTGCCCCCCTAAGGGGAAGCAATTAATTCTATAAATATACAAGGTTATACCTCCAACGAAAAAGCAAATACACCAAAAAACTTTTGAGCATAGTAAAGGAGAGTAGAGGTATAGCCAAAAGAAGAAAGGGGGCTGGACGGAGGGTAACAAGGACTGCAACAGTGAATACACTTGAACATCTACATTTACGTTAAGTGTATACAATTGTACTATGTTCTTCGTGTTTCACTGTTGCAGTCATCACATTTGGGTAGATTCCCAAAGCTAAGGATGGGAGGAGGAAATCAGATAGCATTAGTACAAGCTAAAAGTCCCTGCAAGACTGCAGTGGCAAAGCCAGCTCTGGATTTAGAGAAAATTGGCAGATGGTAATGCTTGGTGAAAGTATGTACAGAACTCCTGGTAGCAGCTTCTAGGATGTCCCTGGTAGGGACACCTCTGAGAAAGCCTGTAGAGGTAGATGCAGCCCTAGCTGAGTGGGGGTCTGATCCCCTGAGGGATAGGTTTTCCATGGGGTATGTAGCAGAAATGAATGCAATGGCCTATCAATTTGGAAATGGTTTGCTTTGAAATAGCCCTCCCCTCTGCCCCTGCAGCAAATGCCACTAGCAGTTGATCAGATTTATTTGAGGTTTAGTTCTGTCCAAGTAGAATCTAAGTTGTCTGTGCACGTCCAAGGAGTGCAGAATCCATTCCCCTTTGTTTTGTGGATAAGGAAAGAAAGATGGCAAATGTATGGACTGATTAAGGGCCACACTGGATACCACCTTGGGCATGAAGGAGGGATTGGTCTTGAGGGACACCCTGTCCACATGAAAGATGATGAAAGGCTTCACTGCCATGAGGGCCTATAATTAAGATGCCCTTCTTGCTGAAGTGATCGCTAAAAGGAAAGCTGTTTTCCAAGAAAGGAATTTTAAGTCTGCAGTGGCAGCTGGTTCGAAAAGAGGAAGGGTGAGCTTTTCCAATACAAAGCTGAGATCCCAGGCTGAAGTTGGAGCTCTCCTGGGTCGTCGTAGATTTATGGCCCCTCTGAGCAGCTGCTTAAGCACTGGATGGAGATCGTAGGTTTACCCCGGGAATCATCTCTGTGTTACTGCTGGACAGAGGCACAACAAACTAATGGGCACAGTATTTTTTCATATAAGGGGTGGCGTAAGCCACAAAACTTTAGGCTAGGCTTATAAATGCCTTAGGGCAGACAGCCTAGTATAAACCTAAACCTATGAACCTATGAGAGAAGAAGGGTAGTTCTGTGTTATAATGAGCTGAAATGGCTGAGGCGTGAATTTTGATGGAGGAGAAAGACAGGCCCTTGTGAAGCATCTCAGGTAAGGATTGTAAAATCTGAGGTAAATTGGGCACTGCTGTGCTCATCCCTTAAGATTGGTTCCAGGCACAGAACATTTTCCATTTTTCAGTGCAAGATTTTCTAGTACTAGGCCTCCTTGCCTCTAAAATGATATCCATCACTGGTTTACTGAGGGATGGTAAAGGAGAGATTAGGTAATTAGCCAGGCTGCTAGGTTCAGTGTTTGAAGCGGAGGGTGCAGAATCTGGTTCTCCTGCTGAGACAATAGGGTAGGAATCTGAGGCAGGTGCCATGGGGCCAACAGTGACACACTGCGCAAGAGGGGGTACCAGTGTTGGCATGGCCAATCTGGTACATTCAAAAGCTTCCTTGGCTTGTCTTGTTTGATCTTTAGTAGTACTTTGGAGAGCAGAGGCAGAGGAGGAAAGGCATAAACTGATAGGTTTTTCCAGCTGAAGGACAGAACACTCCAGCTGAAGGACAGAGCATCCACTTTCCAAGTTTGTTTGTGGGGAGTCCTTGTGCAAAATTTGTCCACCTGATAGTTCTGGGGGGAGGCAAACAGGTCTATATCTGGGCTCTCCTGTTTGCCTGTCAACATGCTGAAAATCCTTGGCTCCAGTTTCCACTCGTGTGGGTCCATGAGGTTTCTGCTTAGTTCGTCTGCAAGTATATTTAGTTTTCCTGGCAGGAATTGAGCTTGTAGATGCACTTCATAGCTCAGGGCTGTGTTCCACAATGCCATGGCTAGTCTGCAAAGGGGGTAAGAATGTGTACCTCCCTGCTTCTTTATGTACCACATAACAGAAGTGTTGTCCATCTTTACCATTAATTGTCCTGGAAGAATGTGGTCCTTGAAGGCTGTCAGAGCATTCTGTACAGCTGACATTTCTTTCTGAGTGATATGAAGGTGCATTTGACTTGGGTTCCATTTGCCCTGAATGCACTTCCCTGCCAGATGAGCCCCCCATGCATAATCTGATGCGTCTGTTGTTAGGGTTTGGGCGGCAGGGGGTGTTGTGAATAGTAGCCCCTTGTTTTGGTGGCAGGCCTCTGCCCACCAAAGAAACTCTAGGCATAGGCAAAGTAATATGGGAATCCCTGACACCATAGGCATTTTAGATACCAGTGTAGTTTCTGCATACGCAGTCTTGCATATGGAATTAGAAGAAGGCAGGAGGCCATGAACCCGAAGACTTGTAGTATCTGCCTTGCATATAGGGTTTTTGTGACCACTTGTTTGAAGTAGGTTGTCAAATAAATTTGTTTCTCTGGCATGAGGTAAGCCATCTGGGAAGCTGTATTCAAGCTTGCTCCCAGGAATATAATTTGTTGTCAGGGTACCAGGTGTGATTTCTTTAGGTTTATGGTGTACCCCAGACAAATTAGCACCCTTTGTACGAAGACCAGAGGATTCAAAAGTATGTTCTGGCTTTCTTCCTAAATTAAACAATCGTCCAGGTATGGGTATATTTGAATATTTCTTTGCTTACAAAATGCAATGACTAGGGCTAGACACTTTGTGAATACCCTGGGCGCAGTAGATAAGCCAAAGGGCAGTGCAGAGAACTGGAAGTGATTGCAACCTGCTTTGAAGTGTAGATATCTTCTGCAAGATTCCCTAATTGGGAAGTGCAGGTATGCCTCCTTTAAATCGAGTGTTACCATCCAGGCATCTTTTCCTAGCATAGGAAGCAACTGGTGAAGAGTCAGCACCTAGAATTTTGGAATCACCAAAAAGGTGTTTAGACAGGTCCAGAATACAACGCAAGAATGGTCTTTTCTGGGTACCAGAAAAGTCTTGAGTAGAAACTTTGTCCTTTTTCCTCTTCTGGTACAGTAGCCTTGATGTTTAAAATAGAAAGTATTTGCTTTTGAGCCTCTGCCCACTGATTTGGGGGTAGATCTGGCCAACCTTTTGGCGTTGGAAACATGTGGAAATGAAATCTGTATCCTTGGGACACTATATTTAAAACCCATTTGTACTGGGTAATGAGTTCCCAATTTTTGGCCTGCAGACCAACCTTTCCCACTAAAGGCGCATTCAGTTGAGAAGTGCTTGGAAGTTGTAAAATCAAGTCATTGAGACAGTTTTCCATAAAGGGGAGTCTTACTACTCCCAGATTTGGAAGCGGAAGCCCCCCCACACTGCTTAGTCTTGTGCGTACCCAGAGACAAGAAACCTGGGGTTTCTGCCGTTTCTGGGTTTGGCTTGAGAAGACCTGAAAGGGGCTGGAAATGACCAATTTCTTAGAGGGCCAATGCCTGCTAAATCTTGGAGGCTGAACTTGTAAGAAATCTTTAACAGTTTGCATATATTTAGCTTTACCTTCCATCTTTTTAAGAACTTCCTCAGCTATGATGCCTAAAAGGCGGTCCTGATTTAAGGGAGCATCCAACAGTTTAGCTTTAACATGATCAGACAAAGATTGCTCCTTAAGCCAAGTAAGCCTTGAGTACAGACCCAGTGACAGCAGCCTTGCAAGAGGCCTCTAAAGAATCAAACCCACATTGCAAAGTATGTTTTCCAAGCTGTTCAGCAGAATGCATTAAATCTTGTAATTCTTTATTTTCAGCATAGTCAGGAATCAACATCATCTTCTGTTTAAGCAATCCAATAATATGTTGTTGATACTTTAACATATGAAACTGACAGTTTAAGGCCCTAATGGCCAAGGTTGCAGAAGTGTAAACCTTCTTACCCCATCTATCCAGCGCCCTGGAGTCTATCAGAAGGGGTAGGGTTTTTCGCAGTAGAAGCCTTAATGCCCCTGGGTCCCTGTGGAAAAGTCTCTGGATCCACAATAGGATTTTTAAAAATGAATTTGTGAGAATCAGGAACCCTGTAATATCGGTCAGGTTTTCTGGGAGCAGGAGTCAAAGAATCAGGGGCCAAACTAGATTTCGAGAAGGCCTCATCAACAATATCTAGTACAGGAGGTATAGCTAAAGGTCTATGCTGAGGCAGAAGTAAGAAATCCCTAAGCCTCTTTTTCAAATCAGAAAAATCCTGGCTTTCCCAGTGGAAATGCTCTCTAAGAGTGTGCAAGGTTTCACCAAAGGAAAAATCCTCTGGAGGAGAAGCAGAGGGAATACAGTCCTCTGTATCAGAATCCTCATAAGTAGATAAGAGTAAATCCAGAACATCAGAAGAAACAGAAAAATCAAAATCCTGGTCAGAAGATTCATAAACAAACTCAGTCCTAGGTCTCTTGGAAGAGGGAGGTTGGCTTCCCCTGATTAAAGTTATAAGGTCTTCATCCATTCTTATCATTTGTTTTTTTAGGCATAGAGGCCTTAACATGCGACCTGGGCATTGGTTTTCTAAGCAAGGTTCGAGGTTTAGGCCTTGAAGAAGGAGGCGTCGGTTTAATATACAAGTCCATAGGCCTGAATACACCCTCAGAAGCCGGTGTCTGCACAGCAGCTCTGGAACCATTCAAGGTAGAGACAGTCGCAGGTTCCACAGCTGAAGCATCTTGCGGCATACCGGACTCCGAATGGGTCTCAGTAGAGGCCTGCGAGTCAGAAGTAGCGGGTATCAGGGGCTGCAAAAGCGCCTCACTGAGTACCGGCAAATTGGCAACTGGCTTAGGAGAAGCGTCGTCAGCAGCTTTGGAGCAAGGCGGCCTGTTTCTGCATTTATCTTTGCACTTTTTCAGAATACTGGTAGTCGGGTGGCTTATCGACAACATTCCTGGATAATTAAACTGAGAACCGAAATATTTAGAGGCAAAAATATACCAACGACGGATAGTGCGTTGATTAAATAAGGCACAAAACCGACAGCAAGGTACATCGTGGTCAGGGCGTATGCAAGGAATACAGTACGAATGAAAATCTTTGTGAGGTATTTGCTTTCCACAAGTAATTCAATTATTAACTTTTACTGACATCGGTAAGGAGCAAGAAAAGGTTTCCCCAATGGGGTACTTAGCTTTAGTTGAAGACTTCAGTTCTGAAACTCGAAAATAAAAATTTCAGGAGTCTGCCGACCGGCACTTGCGTACTGCTTCTGCTTCGGTCACCGCACCGCAAAAAAGACTGATGTAATGGCATCGGCTGCATGTTTTATACCCCTGAAGATCTGACGTCATGGAAGAAGGGACAGCAACCGATGCAGGATCCAAGACTTTGTTAATCAAGCCGACCGAGGGCTACTGCAAGCAGATAACCCAAATGTGATGACTGCAACAGTGAAACACGAAGAATATCCACTGATACCATCGTGGAAGTGCGGAACTTGAGCAAACCATTGGCTATCTAGTCATGGACACATTCCAAATTAGTTTTTGGATGGTTTAGTACAGACAAACAATCCTGTAGGAATTGTGGTGCTAAAGCTGACTGACATCAGCATAACAATGATACAGTAATCCTCACAAATAGGCTTTGCCAAGTGGTAACATGTATGGTGAAATGATGGAGGATCAGGAAAGGAGTCCTGCAGTAACTTGCAATCTACAGGGTAGGAGAAAGAAGTTGTTGCCCCAAATGCCACTCACTGGGCAAGCTCTGGAAAAACCACAATAATTCTCCACACTGTCAAATAGAACAGAGAGATTCACCCTATCGAATGCCAACAATAAATCCAGAAGGACAAAGACAGCATAATGACAAACTCCAGCAACCAGATCACTGAAGACTCTAGTTACAGCTACCTCAGTACTAAGTCTAGCTCTAAAACTAGACTGGAAGGAGTTATTTATGCCAAAATCTCTCAAATAAAACTCCAGCTAAAGGAATGTTTGAAATCATGTGACAGTTATCTTGAATGAAAGAATCTAAACCAGCCCTTTTGAGGGTAGCAGTGACAAAGGCCTTCATTACATCTGCTGGAAACAACCCAGCCTCAAGTAAGGAGGTGGCAGTCTGAAGAACATATAGACCTAAGACTCTATGGATGCTACAAGCTTAACAGGATGAGGGTTCAAAATCCAAATATCTTGTTATGGGTCCATGAAATATACTAAGAACTAGAATACTGCTTAATACACAAGTACCCCTCAGACCATCAAGTCTCCCTCCCACTACTCATCTGGCCCATTAACTGTTACTGTGGTGAGAGTTCTTTGGTCAAATCATTACCCCTGCAGGCCAGGGTTGAACTAGATGTGAATGGTGCCACTATCTGTGCAGGGGATAAAGGTTATACTTTATGGCCCTAAGATCGACTAAGCATGTCTAACCATAGCATGCAGTAACAATACACTGCATACTTTTCCACCAAGAAACAAATAGCTCCACACTCTCCTTCCTGTTTTTGTAGAGGTGATTTGGTTTAGTTGCATTATTTTTCTTTTTCACTGTGCCAGTTCCATCGGGTGCCTAATCTTTTAACTGAACTTGAGCCACCTGGGTTCCCAAGCTAATAAAATTGCCTGGCAGTGTTTCATTTCAGAGGACTTTTGTTGTCAGGACAAACCACCTGGAAGTATGAACTCTGGCTCTGATGGTCACTGCTGATGTGACACCCAACTCCATCTGCTAAAATAGGAAAAAAGGGGGTTGAGAATATTTATATATATATATATATATATATATATATATATATATATATATATATATATATATATATATATATATATATATACACACACACACACACACACACACACACACGTGTATGTATGTATGTGTGTGTGTGTGTGTATATATATATATATATATATATATATATATATATATATATATACATACACACACACACGTATGCATGCAGGGTTACCATAATTTATGCGATGCTGCAATATGCGTGTTAACGTTTGTGCGAACTGTATGGGCGAATATGAGAAAAATGAATGTGAAAAATTACGAAAATTGAAGTGCTGAATGTTCGGATTCAACACAATATGAACATTTACCACACTTCTGCAACTCTACGTACTGAGCAACCCACAGTAAAGATAGTTTCTGCAAACCCCCCACAACCCCCTGCTACTTACATATACAAACTCTGAGATCACACTACAGTGAGGGAAAGGGTACATTTCCCGATCCCAACTATACTGCGATCTGCATTAAAATGTAAAAGGTCACAACAGCGAATGCTATAGTGCATTCGCTGTTGTGCATTTCTACATTTCCATATTCATTCATTCAATACTACTGATATATATATATATATTTATGATATAGCTATATATATGTATACTGGATGCATGCGTGTGTGTGTGTGTGTGTGTGTATATATATATATGTATATATATATATATATATATATATATATATATATATATATATACATATATGTATACATACACACACACACACATATATACAGGTATAGGTCTTTTCATTAAAAAAAAAGTCTTGAAACTGAAGAGATCGAGCACAAAGTACAGTTGTGTACACTTACCATAAATGTATATTTTCGAGTGTATTCACTATTGCAGTCATCACACTTGGGGTTATCTGCCTGCAGGTAGCCCTCAATTGGCTCGAATACCAGAGTTGTGGGATTTCTGTGTCGGATGCTGTCGCTTCTTCCATGACGTCAGGTCGTCAGGGGTATAAAACATGCAGCTGACGCCATTACATCAGTTTTTCTTGCCTCAGACGTGAGGAGCCCCCAAAATAGGAAGCAATTACATTTTGTGGAACACCCCCGGCAAAATAAATACCATTGTTATAGGATATGGCCAAAAAAAGGATAGGTAGAAAGTATACAGAAGTCAGGGGACTGCAGGGAGGGTAACCAGGACTGCAACAGTGAATACACTCGAACATCTACATTTATGTTAAGTGTACACAACTATACTATGTTCTTTGTATTTCATTGTTGCAGACATCACACTTGGGTTGATTCCCAAAGCTAAGGAAGGGTGGAGGCAGTCAAGAAGCATTAGGACTGGCTAGCAGGCCTTGTAAGACTGCTGTGGCAAATCCAGCTCTGGAATTCGAAAAGATAGGTACGTGGTAATGCTTGGTGAAGGTGTGTACAGAATTCCAGGTTGCAGTTTCCAGGATGTCCCTGGTAGGGACTTCCCTGAGAAATGCTGTAGAGGTTTAGGTAGCACTAGTGGAATGAGTTCTGATCCCCTGTGGGGTAAGTTGTCCATGGTGTTTGTAGCAGAAATGGATGTAGTGTGCTAACAATTTAGAAATGGTTTGCTTTGAAATGGCCTTGCCCTCTGTCCCTGTAGCAAAGCTGACTAGCAGCTGGTCAGATTTTCTGAAAGATTTAGTCCTGTCCAGGTAGAACCTAAGCTGCCTCTGCAAGTCCAATAAGTCCAAGATCCTTTCCCCTTTATTCTGAGGATTAGGGAAAAAGGTTGGCAAATGAATAGATTGGCATAAAGCCACACTAGCTACCACCTTGGGCAAAAATTATGGGTTAGTCCTGAAGGAAACCTTGTCCGCATGGAAGATAATGAAGGATTCCACGGTCATAAGGGCCTGCAATTCAGACACTCTTCTTGCTGAAGTGATGGCTAGAAGTAACGCTGTTTTCCAAGAGAGGAATTTTAACTCTGCTGTAGCAGCAGGTTCAAAGGGAGGAAGTGTGAGCTTCTCCAGTCCAAAGTTAAGGTCCCAGGCTGGAGTGGGAGCTCTCCTGGGGGGGGGGGGGGGTCTTAAATTTTTGGCTTATCTCAGGAACTGTTTGATCAGAGGGTGAAAGAAGAGGGGTGGGCTCAGTATTGTAATGAGCTGAGATGGCAGAGGCATGAATCTTAATTGAAGAGTAGGATAGGCCTTTGTGGAGCAGTTCCATTAGGTAATTTAGGATTTGAGGTAGGTTGGGCACAGCTGTGTCCATTCCCTGGGACTTTTCCACTTTTCTGAATAGGATTTCCTAGTACTAGGCATCCTTGCCTCAAGGATGACATCTAGCACCTGTTTACTGAGGGTTGCTGGTGAAGTGTTGAGGGGATGAGCCAGGCTACTAAGTTCAGGGTTTGCAGCTAAGGATGCAAAATCTGGCCCTCCTGCTGGGACAGCAGGGAAGGGAAAGTACAGTTGTGTACGCTTACCATAAATGTAGATGTTCAAATGTATTCACTGTTGCAGTCATTACACTTGGGTTATCCTGCTGGCAGGCTACCCTCAGTCGGCCTGAATTCCAAAGTCTAGGTCGATATAAAAGATGCAGCCGACGCCATTTTCTTCAGTTCTTCTTGCCCCAGATGTCAGGTGCCCCCAAAAGGGTAGGCTAAAAATATGCCAATAAAACATGCATGCACCAAAATATATTATACCTTCATCTACAAGCAAATACACCACATAGGTTGTATAGATTAGAGAAGTGAAGAGAAGTTGCAGCAAAGATATGGGGGATGGTGGGTGGGTAACCTGGACTGCAACAGTGAATACACTCGAACATCTACATTTATGGTAAGCGTACACAACGGTACTATGTTCTTCTTGTTTCACTGTTGCAGTCATTACACTTGGGTTGAATCCCAAAGCTATGGTTGGGAGGTTGGAGCTAAATAGCATTAGGAGCGGCTATGAGGCCCTGCAGAACTGCAGTGGCAAAGCCTGCCCTGGATTTAGAGTAGAGTGGTAAATGATAGTGCTTTGTAAAGGTGTGCACTGAACTCCAGGTAGCAGCCTCTAAAATGTCTTTGGTTGGTACTCCCCTGAGGAAGGCTGCTGAAATGGCTGCTGCTCTGGTTGAATGTGGCCTAAAGCCCTTAGGCACTGGCTTGCCATGTTGTGAATAGCAGAAACGAATGCAGTGGCCAATCCACTTTGAAATAGTCTGCTTTGAGATAGCCTTTCCTTGTGATCCTGCAGCATATGCCACTAGTAGTTGCTCTGTCTTTCTGAAAGCTTTGGTTCTGTTCAAGTAGAAGTGTAGCTGTCTGTATATGTCCAAGGAATGCAGAATTCTCTCCCCCTTATTCTGTGGGTTTGGATAAAAAGAAGGCAGATGAATAGTTTGGTTAAGGACCACACTGGACACTACCTTAGGCATAAATGTCAGGTTTGTTCTCAGAGAAACCCTGTCTGGATAAAAAATGATAAAAAGGTTCCACAGCCATGAGTGCCTGTAGCTCTGAGACTCATCTTGCAGAGGTTATTTAAGAGCAGAGCTGTTTTCCAAGATAAAAATTTTATGTCAGCTGTAGCGGCTGGCTCAAAAGGAGGCAGGGTGAGTATTTCCAAGACATAATTGAGGTCCCATGCAGGTACTGGTGATCTCCTTGGAGGCCTTAAGTTTTTGGCCCCTCAGAGGTACTCCCTTAACAAGGGATGAGAAAAGATTGGTGGCTCTGTATTATAATGAGCCGAAATGGCAGAGGCATGAATTTTAATTGATGAAAAGGATAGGCCTTTGTCCAACATCTCAGTTAAGTATTGCAAATTCTGAGGAATATTTGGTACAGCTGTGTCACTTCCTTGTGCCTGGTTCCAAGCACATAATCTCTTCCATTTTCCAACGTAAGATTTTCTGGTACTAGGCCTTCTGGCCTCCAAAATGACATCCATCACAGCTTTAGTGAGAGGCGCGTTTTGTATGACTACATTATCCGCCATGCTGCCAGATTTAAGGTCTTTAGTTAGCTGTGAAGGATCTGATTTGTTTTGTTGGGATAGTAGATGAGGTATTTGAGGCAAGGTCCAAGCCGGGCATTGAGACAAGTTCCTTACGAATGGATACCAGTACTGGCGGGGCCAGTCTGGGGCAATCAGTATCATCTTTGGCATCTCTTGGCTGACCTTTAGGAGTACGTTGGGGAGGAGAGGCAGATTGCTAAGCTTTTCCAGCTGAAAGATAGGGCGTCCACTTTCCATGCTTGTCTGTGATAAGTCCTTGTGCAGAATCTTTATAGTTGGTAGTTGTGAGGAGAGGCAAATAGATCTATATCCGGGCATCCCCATTTCCTTGTTATCATGCTGAAGACTTGTGGATCCAATTTCCACTTGTGGGGATCCATGAGGTTTCTGCTTAGTTAGTCTGCCAGAGTATTTATCTTTCCTGGCAGGAATTGTGCCTGCATATGCACTTGGTAAGTCAATGTTGTGTCCCACAAAGTCATGGCTAGTCTGCAAAGGGGGTAAGAATGAGTGCCTCCCTGCTTGTTTATATACCACATGACTGTGGTGTTGTCTGTCTTTATCAGTAGTTGTCCCGGATGAAGTAGGTCCTTGATGGCTGTCAGGGCATTCTGAACAGCTATCATCTCTTTTTGATTGATATGAAGATGCATTTGGTTTGCAGACCATGTGCCTTGAATACATCCTCCTGCCATGTGGGCCCCACCCCCAGGCATAATCTGATGCATCCGTTGTTAATGTCTGTCTGGCTGGGGGTAAAGTGAATGGCTGTCCCTTGTTCTGGTGACAAGCCTTCGCCCACCATCGAAACTCCTGTTGCAGGCAGTGAATGAGGGTAATTGTTGTTTCCAAGCTGTGGCAATGTTGAGTCCAAACACTTTTTAGGTACCATTGAAGTTTACTCATAGGCAGTCTTGCATATGGAATTAGTAGAATGCAGGATGCCATGAAGCCCAAAGCCTGCAGAATTTTTTTTGCAGATAACTGGGCCTTTGTTGCCAACAGGTTGAAATAGGTAGTCAGTTGCTTTTGTTTGTCTGGCGTGAGATAAGCCATCTGGGCAGTTGTATTTAAGCTTGCACCCAGGAATATTATCTCTTGAGAGGGTACTAGTTTTGATTTCTTTTCGTTGACTGTGTACCCTAGGCCTGCTAGAAATCTCTTTACAAACGCCAGATGCTGTAGTAGAATGTTCTTGTTCTCTGCTTGAATGAGGCAGTCGTCCAAGTAAGGATATATTTGTATTCCTCTTTGTCTGCAGAATGCAATTACTGGTGCCAGGCACTTTGTGAAGACCCTGGGCACAGTACATAAGCCAAAGGGCAGTGCAGAAAATTGGTAGTGAATTGAGACAGCTTTGAATTTGAGGTATCTTCTGCATGTTTGTCTGACTGGGACATGCAGGTATGCCTCTTTTAGATCTAAAGTCACAAGCCAAGCCTTCTTGCCCAGCATGGGCAGAAGTTGCTATAGAGTCAACATTTTGAATTTTGGAATATCAAGAAATGTGTTTAGAATAGATAGGTCTAGTACTGGTCTCCAGGTCTTGTCCTTTCTTGGTACCAAGAACAGTCTTGAATAAAATCCTTGTCCTTGCTCTTGGTTTGGTTCCGGTACTTGTTGAATGGTCCTCATGTTCATGAGGGATGAGACTTGCTTCTGTGCCTCTGCCCACTGATGTTTTAGCAGGTCTGGCCAACCCTTTGTCCTTGGCAGGGTATGGAAGTAAAACTTGTAGCCTTGTGACACTATGTATAGGACCCATTTGTCCTGGGTTATGTGCCAATTTTGAGAAAAAAGTGCTAGTTTTCCCCCTAAAGGTGCTGACAGAAGATAAGTGCTTGGTGCAGGCAGGGGGAAGTCATTGGGACTGTTTCCTGTATGGCTGTGATTTGTCTTCTCCACTTTTGGAGGTAGGAGCACCCCATTGTTTAGACCTGTATGAACCTTGGGGCTGGGATCTGCCTCTTGGGCATCTGTACCTGCCCCTTTGTGGTCTGTCTGACACTGGAAAGGACCAATTCTTTGCAGGCCAGTGTCTTCTAAATCTTGGAGGTTGTACCTGTAAGAAATCCTTAACAGTTTGCATAGATTTAGCTTTGTCCTCCATTTTCTTTAACACCTCTTCTGCTTTAACACCAAACAAGGCATCATGCTGTAATGGGGCATCTAATAATTTTGCTTTAACATGATCAGGCAGATTTTGTTCCTTTAACCAAGCATGCCTCCTGATGACAGAACCCGTAACAGCGGCTCTGCAGGAGGCCTCCAAAGAATCAAAACCACATTGCAAAGTATGCTTTCCAACTTGCTCAGCTGCATGCAAAACATTCCTGCATTTCTTTGTTTTCTGCACATTCAGAATTCATCAACATTTTCTGTTTAAGCAGTGACATAATATATTGCTGATATTTGAGCATATGAAACTGACAATTTAAACCCTTATAGCCAAGGTAGCAGAAGTATAAATCTTTTTTCCCCATCTGTCCAATGTCCTAGAATCCCTGTCAGAGGGGGTAGGGTTTTTAGCAGCGGAAGCCTCGACTCCTTTGAGGCCCTGAAAGAGAGTTTTTGGGTTAGCAGCAAGGTTTTTGAAAAGGAATTTATGAGAGTCAGGAACCCTGAAGTACCTGTCCGGCTTAACAGGAGCTGGAGGTAAGGAGTCAGGGGTCAGACTGGACTCTGAAAATACATCAACAATGTCCAACACAGGTAGAATAGCTAGGGGCCTGTGTTGTGGTAGTAAAAGGAAGTCTCTGAGCCTTTTCTTACATTCTGAAAAATCTTGTCTCTCCCAGTGGAAATGCTCCCTCATGGTATGCAAGGTTTCCACAAAAGAGTAATCTTCAGCATCAGAATCCCCATAGGGAGGAAGAGAGTATTCCTGATCAGAAGAGGAATCTAATGAAATGGAAAAGTACAGTTTTGTACCTACCATAAATGTAGATGTTCGAGGATTCCCTTGCTGCAGTCCTGACTATTGGTTCTCTGCGTCAGGTGGATCCCAGTCGGCCCGAATACCAGAGTATAGGTCCGGCATCAGTTGTTGTCACTTTCTTTCCTGGCGTCAGTACGTCAGGGTATATAAGACACAGTACGCCATTTCTTCAGTCTTTTCTTGCCCCAGATGTCAGAAGACCCAAAAGGAAGTCCCAAAAACAACCTGCACCAAAAATATGTACAATATATATTCAACAATATATACAAAAACAGTATAAGCATGTAAACTCACCATAGGAAGATAACCCAAATTAGGTTGGATGAGGAGGTGTTAGCCACTAGTCCTTTAACACAGAGGGGAAGGAGGGAGGAAATTGGACTGCAGCTGTATTAGCACTCGAACATCTACATTTATGGTAGGTACAAAACTGTACTATGTTCTTCGTCTTCCAGCTGCAGTCCTGACTATTGGGTAGAATCCCAAAGCAGAGGTAAGGGAGGTAGGCATTATAAAGTAGCAGGAGCTGACAACATGCCTTGCAAAACAGCTGTGGCAAAACCAGCCCTAGTCTTAGAGTATATAGGCAGGTGATAATGTTTAGAGAAAGTATGCACTGAACTCCAAGTAGCTGCTTCCAGAATATCCTTAGTTGCCACCCTCTGAGAAATGCTGTTGAAGTGGCAGTAGCCCTAGTGGAATGAGGCCTAATCCCAGCTGGAACAGATTTGCCATGATGGGAATAACAAAATGCAATGCAAAAGCCAATCCACCTAGAAATAGTTTGTTTTGACACAGGCTTGCCCTTGAACTCAAAGCATAAGAAACAAGTAACTGCTGAGACTGCCTAAAAGGCTTAGTCCTGCTCAAATAATAACATAATTGCCTGTGTACATCTAAGGAATGTAAAATCCTTTGCCCTTTATTTTGAGGATCTGGGTAAAAGGTAGGTAAATGAATAGTTTGGTTTAAAGCTACACTAGAAACCACTTTAGGCATAAAGGAAGGATTAGTTCAATGAAACCCTGTCCTTATGGAAGACCAAAAGGGCTCTACTGCCATAAGGGCCTGCAACTCAGACACCCTTCTTGCAGAAGTAATAGCCAACAGAAAAGCAGTCTTCCATGACAAATATTTCAATTCAGCAGTAGCTGCAGGCTCAAAAGGTTGTAGAGTAATTTTTCTAACACAAAATTGAGATCCCAAGCAGGAGTGGTTGTTTCCTTGGTGGTCTTATATTCTTTGCCCCTCTAAGAAACTGCTTGAACAAAGGATGAGAGAACAAGGTGGGTCACAATCATGAATTGAGCTGAAATGGCTGCAGCATGAATCTTTATGGAAGAGAAGGACAAACCTTTGTCCAATAATTCAGTAAGATATTGAAGAGCCACACTCAAATTAGGCTCTGAAATCTCCAAATTTTTCTGTATTCCAAAATAAAAATCTCTTCCATTTTTCTCGTAAGCCTTTCTAGTAGATGGCCTTCTAGCTTCCATAATCACATTTAAAACTTGTTGAGGAGTAGGGTCTGCTGTGCTTCAACACAGAATATGCCAAGCTGTGAGATGAAGAGATTGAAGCTTGACATTGAGCAGATGTACCTGTGCTGAGATAACAGATGAGGAATCAGAGGTAAAGGCCATGGAGGCTTCTGTACAAGACTCCTTAGAAGTGGGTACCAGTGTTGCCGAGGCCAATCTGGAGCTATCAAAATCATCCTTGGCCTGTCTTGTCTGACTTTCAATAATACCTTTGGAAGAAGAGGCAGAGGTGGAAAGGCATAGACATGAAGGCTTTCCAACTGAAAGACAGAGCATCCACTTTCCAAGCCTGTGTGATGAAACCCTTGTGCAATACTTTGGCAGCTGGTGGTTTAGTGGAGAAGCGAACAGATCTATGTCTGGCCTCCCCAAGACACTGTCAATTTCTGAAATACATGAAGATCCAGTTTCCATTCATGGGGATCCATGATTTTTCTGCTTAGATTGTCTGCCAGTGTTTTCCAAACCTGGCAAGTACTGTGCCTGAAGTTCAGTTGCCATTAGAGCCAAGTTCCCATAAAGTGTCATTGCTTGCCTGCACAGAGGATAAGAATGTGTTCCTCCTTGTTTGTTGATGTACCACATGACAGTTGTGTTGTCTGTTAGAATCAACACCTGCCCTGGAAGAAGTAACTCCTTGAATGCTGCAATGCAATCACTGCTAGCATCTCTTCATGTTGATGTGTAGATGCTGTTCTGGCAGGCCACTTGTCTTGTATCCACCTTCCATTTAGATGAGCTCCCAAGCAGTGTCCGAGGCATCTGTCGTGATGACTTGATTTGCTTGAGGCTTGCACAGAGAGTCCCTTGTTTAGGTGACATTCCTGGGCCCACCACAGAAATTCCTTTGAAGGCAAGGTATTATGTGAATGACAGTGTCCAAATCTTGGCAGTGCTGTGTCCATACATTTTTGAGATACCATTGCAGCTTCCTCATATGCAGTTTGGCATTGGGAAGCACCAGAATACAAGATGCCATGAACCCTAATGCTTGAAGGACTGTCCTTGCAGTCAGCACGGACTGATGAGATAGTTGATGGAAGTAAAGCGACAGACTTTTTTGTTTGTCCGGGGTTAAAAAGGCCATCTGGGCTGCTGTATTCAGTCTCACACCCAGAAAGCACATGTCTTGAGAGGGTACTAGACTGGACTTTATTTCGTTCACAGAATACCCTAGGCATCTTAGCACTGCTATGACATATTCCAGATGCTGTAGAAGGTCTTCCTTTTCTTGAGCCAAAATCAGGCAGTCGTCCAAGTAAGGATAGATTTGAATGCCTTGAAGCCTGAAGTAAGCTATCACTGGAGCCAGAACCTTTGTGAATACTCTGGGCGCAGTAGATAAGCCAAAGGGCAATGCAGAGAACTGATAATGAAAATCATCAGTTCGAAACCGCAGATACTTTCTGCAACTTAGCCTTATAGGCACATGAAGGTAGGCTTCCTTGAGATCCAAAGTTACCATCCAGTGATCCTTGCCCAGCAGAGGTAACAGTTGCTGTAACGTCAACATCTTGAACTTGGGAATGTCCAGATAAGTGTTGAGGATAGATAAATCCAGAATTGGTCTCCACGTGTTCCCCTTCTTTGGTACTAGGAACAGGCGAGAATAAAATCCGAAGCCCCTTTCTGATACAGGGACTGGCTGAATGGCCCCTATCTGGAGTAACTGAGAAACTTGCTTGTGAGCCTCTTTTCTTTGTGGAGGAGGAACATCTGGCATGCCTTTGAAAGGGGGCATTGTGTGGAAATAAAATCTGTAACCGTGATAAATGATATCCAGCACCCATCTGTCTTGAGTGATTAAATCCCAATTTTCTTTGAAAAGAGACAATCTTCCTCCCAAAGGAGCTGCCAGACGAGAATCCACTGGCAGCTGAAAAGGCAGGTCATTGGTTCTGCTTACGAAAGGACTGACCCCTGCCCTCACCAGAAGTCTGAGCAGGTGAACTGTCTGATCTAGGCCTAAACGAACCTTGAGCCCTGCCCCTACCACGTCTAGACCTACCCCTAGACTGGGAACCATAAGCAGGATATGTCCACCCTTAGCAGGCCAATTTCTACTAAACTTGGAGGCTGCACCTGCAAAATCTTTAACAGTCTGCATAGACTTAGCTTTGTCCTCCATTTTCTTTAAAACTGCTTCCACAGGCGGTCCAAACAACACATCAGACTGTAAAGGAGCATCCAAAATCCTGGTCTTAACATGCTCAGCTAAATTCTGATCCTTCAACCAGGCATGTCTCGAAGAACAGAACTAGTAGCAGCCACCCTCGAGGAGGCCTGAACAGCATCAAAACCACACTGCAAAGAATGCTTACCCACTTGTTCAGACACATGAACCAAATCCAGCAATTCTTTACACTCAATACCTTCCGCCAAAGCATCCACCTTAGATTTCAATTGTGAAAGGAGATAATTCTGATATTTCAGCATATGAAACTGACAAGTCAACGCCTCATGGCTAGAGTGGAAGAAGTATATACTTTCTTACCCCACCTATCCAAAGCCCTTGCCTCTTTATCAGAGGGTACAGGATTTTAACCACAGAAGCTTTAACACCTTTAGGCCCCTGAGAAACAGTTTCTGGGTCCGCCCTGGGACTCTTAAACAAATACTTATGAGCTTCGGCACCCTATAATACCTATCAGGCTTAACAGGAGCAGGAGGCAAGGAGTCAGGGTTCAGGAAGCCTCTACAAAACATCCTCCACCACATTCAACACAGGAGGAATAGCTAAGGGCCTATGCTGGGGTAAAAACAAGAATTCCCTAAGCCTTTTCCTGGAATCAGAGTAATCCTGGCCTTCCCATTTAAAGTGCTCCCTCATGGAGTGAAGAGTCTCTGAAAATGAAAAATCCTCAGGAGGAGAAGCTGTAGGAGTGGAATCATCCACATCAGAATCAGAATAAGTAGGAACTCTTGCAAGTCTTCCACAGAAGACTCTGAAGCCTGTGAGCACTGTTCAAAACTATCAAACTCCTGTTCCACCCTAGGCCTCTTATCAGGCGGGGCATAGAACCTCTAATCAGAGTAATCAAATCTTCTGCCATTTTAAGCATATGTTTCTTAGGCACAGAGCCCAAATGCTAGGAGAAGCCCCACAGAAGCTGAACTTGGCCTACCTCTAAAAGAAGCTTTGGCAACAGAAGGAGAGGCCCTAACTACCTTGGGAAGAGAGGGAAGAACAGTTACCTGAGAAGCCCCTCAGCCTGGCCTACCTCCTGAGAGGGCACATCCTGTAACAGTAAAGTATCTGCCTGAGACTCCATAGAGACCTCTGGCAAAACCTCTGGCTCCTGAGTTTACTAAAGAACCGACGTCCGGGGACTGCCGGTTCCTCACCCCTAGGCTTCACTGTTTTGTCCTTGCGCTTCTTGATGAAGCGGGCGGGAGCATCCGGCGGCATATTATAATTGCAACGCTTCCCAAACACTAACCTAGCACAATCAAGCCTCCTCTTAATAGTGCGCTTGTTAAATCTAGCACAAGAGCGGCAACCAACAACGTGCTCAGGCCCTAAACAAGGTATACACAATGTATGATAATCCCTATGCGTATCTGCTTCCCACAAGAAATACAGTTATTCACTTTTTCTGACATCCGGTTAAATACTGAGGCAAGAAAACCAAAATGTTCTAACGGGTTACTTAGCCAACTCTGTTTCGGTCTGAAACTCCGTTTCGAAAATCTCAGAACGCCAACCTGCACTCGCAAAATTGCTTCTGCATCGGACCATGCGGCAAAAAAGACTGAGGAAATGGCGCCGGTCATGCGCATTAGTACCCTGGCGTACTGGCGCCAGTCTAAGGCGCCATGACCGACGTCAGCCTTATACTCTGGTATTCGGGCCGACTGGGACGCGGACTATACCCAATAGTCAGGACTGCAGCAAGGGAAGACGAAGAACATCCTGATCTGAAGATTCATATTCTGTCTCTTGCCTAGGCCTTTTATCAGGTGGGGGATGGGAAAGTACAGTTTTGTACCTACCATAAATGTAGATGTTTGAGTGCTAATACAGCTGCAGTAATCACTCTGCCGTCAGGTGGATCCTCGGTCGGCCGAATTGCAAAGTCTAGGTCCGGCATCAGTTGTTGTCACTTTCTTTCCTGACGTCAGTGTGATGGGGGTATATAAGACACAGTAGACGCCATTTTCTTCAGTCTTTCTTGCCCCAGATGTCAGGTGCCCCCAGAAGGAAGGCAATACATAAATTATATATATAAATATATATTCAAGCAATGCAATGTAATCAAAAAACAGTAGTTGCAAGCAAATACACCATAGGAAGATAACCCTAATTAGGTTGGATGAGGAGGTGTTAGCCACTAGTCCTTTACCAAGAGGGGAAGGAGGGAGGGAAATCTGTACTGCAGCTGTATTAGCACTCGAACATCTGCATTTATGGTAGGTACAAAACTGTACTATGTTCATCGTGCATACAGCTGCAGTAATCACATATGAGTAGAATCCCAAAACTACGCACAGGGTGGTAGGCACTAGGTGGAACTGGGGTGAGCCAGAATGCCCTGCAACATAGCAGTGGCAAAACCTGCTCTAGTTTTGGAATATAAAGGCAGGTGGTAGTGTTTTGTGAAGGTATGCACAGAACTCCAAGTGGCTGCTTCCAAAACATCTTTGGTAGGAACTCCTCTGAGGAAGGCTGTAGAGGTGGCTGTGGCCCTGGTGGAGTGGGATCTGATGCCTGTAGGGACAGATTTCCCATGATAGGAGTAACAAAATCGTATGCAGTGGCCTATCCATTTTGAAATTGTCTGTTTGGTAACAGGCTTCCCTTGAGCTCCTACAGCATAGGACACAAAAAGTTGTTCTGGTTTCCTGAAAGGCTTTGTTCTGTCCAAATAGTAACATAGCTGTCTATGGATGTCTAAGGAATGTAACAGCCTTTCCCCTTTGTTTTGAGGATTGGGGTAAAAGGTAGGTAAGTGTATGGCTTGATTTAAAGCTACCCTGGATACCACTTTAGGCATAAATGACGGGTTGGTTCGAAGGGAAACCCTGTCCTGATGGAAGATGAGAAAGGGCTGCACAGCCATGAGGGCTTGTAGTTCCAAAACCCTACGAGCAGAGGTAATGGCCAGAAGGAAAGCTGTTTTCCAGGACAAATATTGCAAATCTGTTGAGGCAACTGGTTCAAAGGGAGGCAATGTTAATTTTTCTAGAATGTAATTAAGATCCCAGGCTGACACTGGTTGTTTCCTTGGTGGTCTTATATTCTTAGCCCCTCTGAGGAACTGTCTTAAAAGTGGGTGAGAGAATAACGGCGGATCTGTGTTGAATTCTGCAGAAATGGCTGAAGCATGGATTTTTATGGAGGAAAATGAAAGTCCACTGTTCAGCAGCTCAGCTAGATACTGTAATACCTGAGGCAAATTCAGTTTTCTAGGGTCCTGGCCTTTTTTCTCATTCCAAGAGCAAAACCGTTTCCATTTTGCGAAGTAAGCCTTTCTAGTAGATGGCCTTCTGGCCTCCAGAATGACATCCTGCACCTCTTTGGGGAGTAGGGTCTGTTGTGGTGTTAAGGAATTTTCCATGCAGCGAGACTGAGTGTTTTCATTGATTGTGAAGAGTTTTGTAGCTGTGCTGAGTCAGCAGAAGAGGCATTAGAGGTAGAGGCCAGGGAGGAGTATGTGTTAGGCTCCTCAGGAGTGGGTACCAGTGCTGTCTTGGCCAGTCCAGAGCAATCAGTAGCATCTTCGGTCTGTCTGCTCTTGCTTTCAAGAGCACCTTGGGCAGAAGAGGCAGAGGTGGGAAAGCGTACACTGTCCATGCTGTCCAACTGAATGAAAGGGCATCCACTCTCCAGGCCTTTGGATGAAAGGTCCTTGAACAAAATTTTTCCAATTGATGATTCCTGTGGGAGGCGAAGAGATCTATGTCTGGCCTCCCCCACGCTTGGATTATCTTTGTAAACACCTGAGGATGCAACTTCCATTCATGTGGATCTGTCATATTTCTGCTTAGATTGTCTGCCAGTGTTTTTTCCAAACCTGGTAAGTACTGTGCTTGAAGTTCGATTTGCCATTCCAGAGCCAAGTTCCAAAGTGTCATGGCTAGTCTGCACAGAGGGTAAGAATGTGTTCCTCCTTGTTTGTTTATGTACCACATTACTGTGGTGTTGTCTGTTCTTATCAATAATTGTCCTGGATGCAGGAGGTCCTTGAATGCTGTAATTGCATTTATCACTGCTAGCATTTCTTTTTGATTGATGTGAAGGTGCTTTTCCTTTTGGGACCATTTGCCATGAATGCACCTGCCTGTCACGTGCGCCCCCCAGGCGTAATCTGAGGCGTCTGTTGTGATGACTTGATTTGCTTGAGGCTTGCAGAATGGGAGGCCTGTGTTTGTGTGACATGCTTGGGCCCACCATAGAAATTCCTTTTGAAAACATGGAATTATTGGTATTATTGTTTCCAAATTGTGGCTGTGTTGAGACCATAGGTTTTTTAGGTACCATTGAAGTTTTCTCATATGCAACTTTGCACATGGGATTAAAAGAATGCAAGATGCCATTTAGCCCAGAGCCTGCAGGATTTTCCTTGCAGTAAGCCTGGTACAATTTGCTAGTATTTTGAAGTACTGAGTTAGTTGCCCCTGTTTTTCTGGCGTAAGATAGGCCATCTGGGTGTTTGTGTCCAAGTTGGCACCCAGGAAAGTTATTTTCTGAGATGGTGTTAGCCTGGATTTCTCTTTGTTGATTGTGTATCCCAGAGAATTCAGTAACCGTGTTGCATAAGCCAGATGTTCCAGAAGTATGTGCTTGCTGTCTGCTTGGATCAGGCAGTCGTCCAAATAAGGGTAAATTTGTATCCCTTGAAGTCTGCAGTAGGCAATTACTGATGCCAGGCATTTTGTGAATACTCTGGGCGCAGTAGATAAGCCAAAGGACAATGCAGAGAATTGATAGTGGATTGAACCTGCAAGAAATCTGAGGTATCTTCTGCAGCTTTGTCTGATTGGGACATGCAGGTATGCCTCCTTGAGGTCCAATGTTACCAGCCAAAATTCCTTGCCCAGCATGGGAAGAAGCTGCTGTAATGTGAGCATCTTGAATTTTGTGCAGTAGAAATGTATTTAGGATGGATAAGTCCAAAATGGGTCTCCAGTCGGTTCCTTTCCTTGGTACCAGAAATAGTCTGGAATAAAAACCTTGGCCTTGTTCGTGAGTAGGTACCTCTTGAATAGCTTTCATGTCCATGAGTTTTGAAATTTGTCTTTGTGCCTCTGCCCTTTGATTCTGCGGCAGGTTTGGCATGCCTCTCATTTTTGGAAGAGCGTGAAAATGAAATCTGTAGCCTCTGTTTATAATGTCCAGGATCCACTTGTCTGTTATGATAATATGCCAATTTCTTGTAAATAATGCCAGCTTTCCTCCCAAGGGAGCTGCCAGCTGAGACTTGCTTGGCATGAAAAGGAGGAAGTCATTGGGTTTGTTTTTTGTATTGTTGTGCACTGTCCTCGCCACCTCTTGGTGCTGGAGATTGCCATTGTCTGCCTCTATATGATCCTTGAGATTGTCCTCTGCCCCTTGTGCGCCTGTATGTACCTCTTTGGGGCTTGTCAGTGGCTGGAAAGGACCAGTTTTTAGAAGGCCAATTTCTGCTAAAACGAGGTGGTTGTACCTGTAGAAAAGCCTTGACAGTTTGCATAGATTTAGCTTTTTCTTCCATTTTCCGTAGTATCTCCTCAGCATTAGTACCAAATAGTACATCCTTTTGTAAAGGAGCATCTAGAAGTTTAGCTTTAACATGATCAGGCAAGTTTTGTTCCCTAAGCCAGGCATGTCTATGAATGACTGATCCTGTAACAGCAGCTCTACTTGAGGCCTCTAAGGCATCATAACCACATTGTAAGGTGTGATTACCCACTTGTTCTGCACTATGCATCATATCCTGCAATTCCTTCAAATCTGGTTGTTCAGGTTGAGACATTTTATTTCTTAATTGCGATAACAGAAACTGCTGATATTTAAGCATATGGAACTGACAATTTAAGGCCCTCATGGCTAGAGTGGCCGAGGTGTATACCTTTTTTCCCCACCTTTCTAAGGATCTAGATTCTCTTTCGGAAGGTAGTGAATTCTTGGCAGTAGAGGCCTTCATTCCCTTGGGGCCTTGAGAAATGGTTTCAGGATCAGCATTATGACTTTTGAAAAGAAAATGGTGAGAGTTAGGAACTCTGTAGTACCTATCAGGTTTGACTGGGGCAGGAGGCAGGGAATCCGGATTAATACAAGCCTCCGAGTAAACATCATCAAGTATGTCCAAGACAGGAGGTATAGCCAGAGGTCTGTGTTGAGGTAACAAAAGAAATTCCCTAAGCCTTTTCTTGGAATCAGAAAAGTCTTGGCCTTCCCAATGGAAGTGTTCCCTCAAGGTGTGCAAGGTTTCCACAAAAGAAAAATCCTCTGGGGGAGATACTGAAGGAATGGACTGTTCTGCATCAGAATCTTCGTAAGGGGAGTACGAGTGTTCCTCTACATCAGAATTTTCTGAGAAAATGGAACTCTGTTCAGAAGAGGGAGAATCTTCCTCCACTCTGGGTCTCTTGTCTGGAGGGGGTTGGGAACCCCTGATAAGACTAATTAAATCCTCAGCCATTTTAAGCATCTGCTTTTTAGGCATGGGGCCTGGGGATGGGCCCTGTGCAACAGGCCTCTTGGGGTGCATGGCTGATTTGGACTTAGTAAAGGCCTTAATGGAAAAGGAAGATGAGGGTCTGAAGACACCCTGGGTGGAAGTGGACCTGTCCACATTAGGAGGCTCAACACTCACTGTGGCTTCAGTGGTTGTAGTCTGAGTAAGGGCCGAGGTACCTGCGGTCTCGGGTACAGAAGACACCGCCAAGGAAGTGTCGTCGGTAGTCAGGGACTGCATAGGTGTCTCGCTGAGAACCAGACCACGTGTAGCCGGTTTTGGCGTGGTGTCGGTGGAGACCGCGGGCCTAGCGTGTCGGTCCTTGTCCTTGCGTTTTTTGGACAAAACGGTAGTCGGAGTCTCCGACGACATTTTATAATCAAAGGCTTTACCAAAATAATGTTGGGCGAACTCCACCCGATGCTTTATAGTGCGTTTATTGAAAATAGCGCAAAAGCAACAGCCCGAGACGTCGTGGTCTGGGCCTAAACAAGGTATGCAGAGGGAATGGAAATCCTTATGAGGTATTTGCTTCTCACAAGAAATACAATTGTTAACTTTGTCTGACATCGGTCTGAGGCAAGAAAATTTTCCCCAAAGGGGTACTTAGCTTTAAAGAAGACTTCGGTTTCCAATTTTTCGTAAATTCAGGAGCTGGCCGACCGGCACTTGCGAACTGCTTCTGCTTCGGCACCGCGGCAAAAGACTGAAGAAAATGGCGTCGGCTGTGTCTTATATACCCCTGTCGCACTGACGTCAGGAAAGAAAGCGACAACAACCGACGCCGGACCTAGACTTTGGAATTCGGCCGACCGAGGACCCGCCTGACGGCAGAGAACCCGTTTGTGATTACTGCAGCTGTATGCACGATGAACATCCCCTGATCAAAGTAAGTCTTTGGCCATTTTGAGCATCTGTTTTTTGGGCATGGAAGCCTGTCAATGAGGCAGTTGAACTTGTTTCTTTGTCTTTAAAGGTGCTTTAGTCTTTGTCTTTGAAGCTGAAGACGTTTTAATGTATAACTGAGTAGGTCTGAAAACACCCTCAGTAGCCGATGCCTGCTCAGCAGCTCCGGACCCATCTGAGGGAATAGTCTCCGAAGGTCCAATACCTTGAGCTTCCAGCGGCCTATAGACACATAAGAGTCGGTAGCGCCTGTGGCTCTAAAGTAAGGGGCGCTTAAATGGAGAACCGGCGCCTGGCTTAGAAGAAGCCTCGTCATCGGTTTTGGACCTCTGATGCCTGTCCTTTTCTTTTTCTTTGCATTTCTTGTGAATTTCGATAGTTGGATGGCTGTCCGACGACATCGTATAATTAAATCTTCTGCCAAAACAGTGTAATGCAAAATCGAACCGACGCTTAATAGTGCGTTGGTTAAAACTAGCATAAAACTGACAACTAGCAATGTCGTGGTCAGGGCCTAGACTAGGAATACAGTAAGAATGAAAGTCCTTATGAGGTGTTTGCTTCCCACAAGAAATACAATTATTAACTTTTTCTGACATCGGTCTGGAGCAAGAAAAAAGTTTCCCCAATGGGGTACTTAGCTTTTAATGAAGACTTCGGATCTGAAATTTGAACAGAAAAATCTCAGGAGTCGGCCGACCGGCACTTGTGAACTGCTTATGCTTCGGGCATCGCGCGGCAAGAAAGACTGAAGAAAATGGCGTCGGCTGCATCTTTTATACCCCTGGCGCACTGATGTCAGTGAAGAGGCGACAGCAACCGACGCCAGACCTAGACTTTGGAATTCAGGCCGACTGAGGGTAGCCTGCCAGCAGGATAACCCAAGTGTAATGACTGCAACAGTGAAACACGAAGAACAACTGAGGCAGGTGTCATGGTGGCACTACTGTCAGACTGTGCAAAAGTGGGTAACCAGTGCTGGTGTGGTCAGTCTGGTGCAATCAGAATTGTCTTTGGCTTGTCCTGTTTGATCTTTAGTAGAACCTTCGAGAGGAGGGGAAGAGGGGGAAAGGCATAGATTGAGAGGTTTTCCCATGTAAAGGACAGGGCATCCACTTTCAGTGGTTGGCTGTGGGGAGTTCTGGTGCAATATTTTCTCAATTGATAGTTCTGTGGGGAAGCAAAGAGGTCCACCTCCGGTTCTCCCCACCTATGGATCAGAAGCTTGAATGATTTGGGTTCCAGTTTCCACTCGTGTGGGTCCATTAGATTTCTGCTTAAGTCGTCTGCCAGTGAATTTAGTTTGCCTGGCAGGAATCGAGCATGCAGGTACACTTGATTGCTCAAGGCTGTGTTCCACAGACCCACGGCTAACTTGCAGAGTGGGTTGTAATGGGCTCCCCCCTGCTTGTTTATGTACCACATAACTGTGGTGTTGTCTGCCTTTATCAATAGTTTGCCCAGAAAGAATAAGGTATTTGAAGGCTGTCAGTGCATTCTGTACAGCTAACATTTCTTTCTGACTGATATGCAGGTGCATTTGTTTTGGGCTCCATTTGCCTTAAATGCATTTTTCTGCCATGTGAGCCCCCCATGCATAGACTGATGCATCTGTTGTTACGGTTTGGGTGGCAGGGGGTTGAGTGAAAGGGAGTCCCTTGTTGTGGTAGCAGGCCTCTGCCCACCAAAGGAACTCTGTCCTTAGGCAAGGAATGATAGGAATCATTGTTTCTAGGTCTTGAGAATGTTGACACCAGAGACTTTTAAAGTACCACTGAAGTTTCCTCATATGCAGTCTTGCATATGGAATCAGTAGAATTAAAGAGGCTGTGAACCCTTAGGGCTTGCACTATTTTTCTTGCAGATACCTGGGTTTGGGTGGCCAGTAGATTGAAGTAGTTTGTCAAATAAATTTGTTTTTCTGGAGTGAGGAATGCCATCTAGGAAGCTGAGTTCAAGCTTGCTCCCAGGAATACAATGTTTTGTCTGGGTACCAGATGTGATTTCTTTTCGTTGATGGTATACCCCAATGAAGTTAGAAGTCTCTTTACAAATGTCAGATGCTGAAGTAGCAATTCCTGACCGTCTGCCTGAATCAGGCGATCGTCCAAGTATGGGTAAATTTGAATTTTTCTCTGCCTGCAATATGCAATGGCTGGAGCAAGGCATTTTGTGAATACCCTGGGCACAGTAGATAAGCCAAAGGAACGTGCAGAGAACTGGTAGGGCACACAGCGTGCTCTGAAACGTATATATTTCCTGCAAGATTCCCTTATGTGGAATTGCAGATAAGCTTCTTTTAAGTCTAGGGTGGCTAGCATAGGAAGCAGCTGTTGGAGCGTAAGCATTTTGAATCTTGGAACCACCAAGACGGTGTTGAGAATAGACAGATCCAGGATAGGGCACCAAGGGTTTTCTTTTCTGGGTACCAGAAACAGTCTGGAGTAAAAACCTTGTCCCCTTTGCTCTGCTAGGACAGGCTGAACAGCCTTCATACTGAGAAGAGAAAGTACTTGCTTTTAGGCCTCTGCCCACTGGTTTGGTGGGGGGGGGTTCTGGCCATCTGCTTGGGGGTGGCAGTGAGTGAATGTAGAATCTGTATCCCTGGGATACAATGTTCAAGACCCATCTGTCCTGGGTAATGTACTCCCAGTTTTTTGCGTGCAGGGCTAGTTTTCCTCCTAAGGTTGCAAGTACTTGGGCAAGGCTTAGAAGGGTGAAGGACAAGTCAGTGTGTACTTTTTCTATAGGATAGTGGCTTACTACTCCCTAATTTTGAGGTGGGAGCACGCCATTGTTTAGATCTGTGCATACCCTGAGACTGTAGTCTTGGTGGTCTGCTGCCCCTGGCTTTGGACTGAGAAGGTCTGGGAGGGACTGGGAAAAAGCAGTTTTTAGAATGCCAATGCCTACTGAATCTAGGTGGCTGTGCCTGTAGGAAATCTTTAATAGTTTGCATAGATTTAGCTTTTTCCTCCATCTTTTTGAGGACGACTTCTGCTTTAGTGCCAAACAGATGTTCTTGATTTAATGGAGCATCTAGTAATTTAGCTTTGAGACGGTCTGGCAAGATTTGTTCCTTAAGCCAAGCATGCCTTCTAAGAACAGACCCAATGACAGCAGCCCTGCAAGATGCTTCGGAGGCGTTAAATCCACATTGCAAAGTATGTTTTCCGACTTGGTTAGCAGAATGCATTAACTCGTGTAAATCTTTATGTTCTGCATAATCAGGAATCAACATCATTTTTTGTTTAATTAGTTCCATAATATGTTGCTGATACTTTAACATGTGAAACTGGCAATTTACAGCCCTGATGGCAAGAGTAGCAGAGGTGTATAGCTTCTTACCCCATCTGTCGAAAGCCCTAGAATCTCTGTCCGAAGGGGTAGGGTTTTTGGCTGTAGTAGCCTTAATGCCTTTAGGTCCCTGGGAAATGGTCTCTGGATCCGCAGTAGGATTTTTAAATAGGAATTTGTGAGAGTCAGGTACTCTGTAGTACCTGTCAGGTTTCCTGTGAGCTGGTGACAAAGTATCAAGGGTAAGACTGGATTCCATGAAGACATCATCTAATTTCCATAACAGGAGGGATAGCTAGAGGCCTCTGCTGAGGCAAGTTCAAAAATTCCCTAAGTCTCTTTCGACTGTGGGTAGTCCTGGCACACCCAGCGAAAATGCTCTCTGAGGGTATGCAGAGTTTCACCAAAAGAAAAATCTTCTGGTGGGGAAGCAGAGAGAATGAAATCCTCTGCATCAGAACCCTCATATGTAGATAAAGGTATGTCCTGGTAATCAGAAGCGTCAGTCATCAGACTCATGATCTGAAGAATCAGAAGAAAAATCAGTTCTTGGTCTTTTAGAGGGATAAGGCTTGCTTCCCCTAACTAAGGTAATAAGGTCTTCAGCCATTCTTAGGATTTGTTTCTGTGGCATGGGGCCCTGAGAATGCGCTTTGGTCGCCCGTTTCCTAGGCGTAGTGCGAACTATGGGCCTGAGAAATTCGGTACTTTTTGGCTTGAAACGAAGTAGTCGGGTTAATATTAACATCGGAAGGCCTGAATACACCCTCAGAAGCCGGTGCCTGCACAGAGGCTCCGGGCCCATCCAAGGTAGAGACATCCGCAGGTTCCATAGTCGAAGAAGCATCTCATGGCATACCAGACTCCGAATGGATCTCAGTAGAGGCCAGTGAATCTGTAGAAGCGGGTATCAGGGGCTACGAAAGCATCTCACTGAGTACTAGTGGACTGACGACTAGCTTAACGGAAGCGTCGTCAGCAGTTTTGGACCTATGCAGTCTGTCTCTGGCTTTATCCTTACGTTTTTTCGGAAGATCGGTAATCGGATGGCTTATTGAAGCCATTTCAGAATACAGAGAGTGAGACCGAAAGAATTTAGCAACAAAAATAGCCCGACGACAAATAGTTCGGGCGTTGAACAGGGCACAAAACCGACAGCGAGGAACGTCATGGTCTGGGCCTAAACAGGTGAGGCAGTAAGAATGAAAATCTCTGTGAGGTATTTGCTTTCCACAGGCAAGACAATTATTAATTTTTTCTGACATCAGTTAGAGCAAGAAAAAAGGATCCCCAACGGAGTACTTATCTTTTAGAAAACTTCAGGTCTGAAACTCGAAAAACAAAAATTTCAGGAGGCAGCCGACTGGCACTTGCAAACCTGCTTCTGCTTCGGGCTCCGCCCGGCAAGAAAAGCTGATGTAATGGTGTCGGCTGCATGTTTTATACCGCTGACGACCTGACGTCATGGAAAAAGCGACAGCATCTGACACAGAAAAAACAAGACTCTGGTATTCGGGCCAACTGAGGGCTACCTGCAGGCAGATAACCCAAGTGGGATGACTGCAACAGTGAAACACGAAGAACATCTGCTTGCCCACCAGCTAATCAAAAAAAAAAAAAAAACTCCACTGGCATACATGGATAAAATCCTGACTACAACCCAAGCAACCTGGGTTCAATTAAATGCTCAGGCAACTTACGGAGCTTCACAAGTGGGAGGTGATGACTTGGGCATCTGTCAGCAAATACAATATATGGGTATATATCCTTCCATTGAAAAAGTCTTGAACCTGAAATGATTTGAGCACAACTGCTTGATCATCAACTAAAAAAAAAAAAAATCAAGAAAGCCTCTCCGGTGGCATAGAAGGATAAAGCCCGGACTACAATGCAGGCAACCTGGGTTTAATTAGTGTCTTGGGCAACTGATGGAGCAGCAAGGAGGGATGTGCGGTACCATCATGGGCAAGGGTTATAATGTGGGCATCTTCCGCGATGATTCCTGCTGGAAGCTCAGGATGTCATGAACTGAAAGGTGCGATCCCAGGAGGTGCTGGCTGGATATGACTGAACTGCTGCAAAGGCAGGGTGATAGTCTGCAATGTTACTCACTCCACGTCCACCCCTATAGACATAACTATATTCAACACAGAGGGGGGCTTGGGTAGGGCATAACAGAATGCCTCCCAGCTTGATGGATGACACTCGTATCATGTATCATGAACCCCCCCCCCCAAAAAAAAAAATATGCCTGCTGGTTGAGAACCAAACCTAGACTTTTGCAACAAAAATGCTGTAATGTAAATTAAAAACAAGAGTTAATACATTTCTTTATTTTTATGTGATTTTTTTTTTTTTTTTTTTTTTTTAACTGGGATGACCCATCCCTGGGGGAGGAAACCCCAGAGACAAGTCACATTTTTTACATATTATGAGATTAGACAGTAAGTTACACACACTAAAAGAATATACATATAGAAAATACTTACAGGAAATTTAAGGCAGACAAGATTAGAAGCCATATCAGTAGTCATGACAGTGCAGTAAAGCAGATAAATTACGACAGGCAAGACATACAGATAATTATGAAAAAGGTTATATACGTTTGCTATGTTAAACAAGTTAGAGAACAGTTTCTATAACACATTACTTATTTTTCTATATATATAACAACCACGGAAAACAGATAATTACTGGGACGAGGAGGAGGAGAGATTTTGGCTTGCACATTAAACATGTATTGTGCAGGCTCAAGGCATTTCAGGAGGAAAAAAAATTACCACAGGAGTTTGCAGTAAGAATTTTACAGAACAAGTAAGAAGGGGGGACAATAGAAGATAAGTTTTGAGCTTGGAGAAAAGTAATGCATATTTATCGTAGCGTGCAGAGCATGAGCAAACCATTCACTGTTTAAGAAGACTTTCAGACAGAGTTTGAAGGATTGAAAGGAGCATCTGTTTTGATGGTTGTAGGGATAAATTTCCAGAGTAAGAAAACAGAGAATATTCTGTAGATTTGGAGAGTTTATATACAGAGAGTTTTATTTGGTCACTTGACTGCAGTGGGTATCTGGGGAATATTTTTCTAGGGTTCTGTTAAAGGCAGTGCAGGTGGCAGGATTGTCAGTAAGCTTGTATGCAGTGAGCAAGTATGTGCATTTTAATAGTTGTGTAGTTCTAGCCAACTGAGAGTTTTTAGTACAGTACAGTGACTGACTGTAAAGACTACTGGTAGCTAATCTGGCAACTTTATTGGAACATTACAAACCAAAAACCAGAAGGATAAATACACCACTACCACTCCAAAGGAAAAGGTACACAATCGTTGTAGTGGTATGTCACAAAGAGACCAAGTAGATGTTCAGTTGTGGAAGTGTAATTTATTGGAACATTGTTTGAACTTTTATGTAAGTTAGATCTGGGGGTTTGTGAGGATAGGAGGATCATAAATAAGAGAAGACAGGAAGTAATGATTTGCTAGGCTGTCTAGATGTGGGGGTCAGGAAGTTTCTGGCTCTGTAGAGTAATCCCAATTTTTGATAATTTTTAATGGCTTTTTAAGTGGCATTTTGTATACAGTAATCAAATTTAAGGTTATCTTCTATTGTCATACACAGTTTAGTCTGAGAGGTCATTTCAATATTAGTGTTAAGTTAATATATTTTGAGGTTTGTTTTCCACAGACGTGAGCTTTGAGAATGAAAATTATTAATTTGATCTTTTTGGGGTTAAGCTTAAGGTGAGTTTTACTGCCATTCTTTGGTAGCGGTGAAGGATTCCCGAGTAATTTGTTGAAGATAAGCTGGATCATTTCACAAACATACAAGTATTCAATTGTCAACATACTGTATGAGAAATGCATGTTGTGTGCACGTATGGAATGAGTAGGTAAGAATATTTTAAAAAGAGGGGAGCAGGAATTGGGCCTTGTGGGATACCAGTACTGACACACAGGGAGGGTGATAGAGCAGACTGCTATTTCACTGATTGGTATCTGTCATTAAGGTAGCTCTGAAATCAATTTAAAGTATCTGGTGTTAAAATTAATGAAGACATTTGTACTAAGAGTTTAGCATGACATACAGTATTGCAGGCCTTTGACAGATCAATGAGTAGGGTGGAAACAAATGTGCTACTATCCCTTTTTTACTGGCTGTATCTGGTAAATGCAAGAAGAGCTGTAACAGTGGTATGGGATGGTCAAAACCCATGTTGGGTTGGAGTTAAAAGCAGTTCCTGAGTGAGATAATTTAGAAATTGTTTGTGGATACACTTTTCCAGTATTTTTGAAAGAGAGGCTAGGATTGCTATTGGTCTAAATTTTGATATTTGCTGAATTTCTGCCTTTGTAAAGGGAGATAATGTATGATGATTTTTTTTCAAATTCTGAGGACATAAGATTCCTTTACATATCTATTTTTGAGAATGGATATGGGATCAAATAAGCTGTTTGCTGTCATTTTAAGAAATTCATTAGATAGGTCGTCTGCAGAGGTAGAGCAGAGTTTTAGTTTGTTTTATAGTGACTGTAGGCATAGGTATAGGGTGAATGTAGACATAGTTTGAGATTGCTGTATACTGTATAGATATGCAAGTTTGAAACCCTTAGTAATAGATGTTATGCTATAAATAAAACCGTGTAGCTGTGTCTAGTGCTGTACTACACAGAGATGGACTGGGATTATATTTTTGCCCAGCATGCACTTTCTTTGACAGTTGACCAAAACATTTTTGGATACGTTTTGCAGCTGTTCTACAAATTATTAAAGTAAGCTTTTATGTGTTAGGTCATGGGTTGTTATCTTCATTGTGCTTCTAAACTACTGCTGCCACTAGGCTGTGCTCCTTTTGCACACATTGTCCTAGCTGAATGCACTCCTTCTGTCAGGTATATTGCCCCATACTGTGAAAATATCACATATATGGTTCTTCAGCCTGCACTGAGACAAATACACTGCCTGCCATAATTAGCAATGTCAATACCTTTAACAGTGATCTTATAAATGCATGTTGCCTTCTCACACAGCAGCCCTCACAAATAGATAGCACACATGGCCAGAATGCAAAGAAAGGGAAAGATACAATGGTCACACCAATATATTTCAACTTGCTGTCAGCCTAACTCCCCTATGAAGCCAAAACAATGATCAATTAAGTGATCATTAATGATCTTTGCTTTCATACACAGCTCACTTCCTCAACACAAAAACATAGCTACCTTCTGTACATGGTTCTGGTATACAATTGTGAAAATGAAATAAGTGTCACAGTGATTTCAAACAATTGTCCTCAAGCACAAACACTACCCTGAACAAACAGATCAATGACCATTTGCCCTTTAATTTCTCTCTCTCTCTCACATACACACCATTGCACATTCTGTCCCACTCAAACTAACAGCCACTTCTAGCATTAACCTCTTATGCCTGATCATGTAAAAAAAAAAAAAGAATATAATGGCCACAGAATTATACTTGCATACACACCCACCCACACAACAATGTGCAATCTTTCCCCCCCTCAAGTTAACAGCCACTTTTCGTATTAACCTCTGATATCTGATCATGAGAAAAATATATAATGGCCACAGTAATATATTTCAATGTGCTGTACTCCTTCACAGACTCTTTCACCCTAATCATCATAATAAATTAAAAAACGAGAGGGAGAGAAAAATAATGAATTACTATTGTGGGCAATGTGCCCTGTTACCACTGCCTAAAGGAATATTTGGTGTCCTGTCAGTATTTGCTAAATTGAAAGAAAAATGCCTATGAGAGAAAAAAGCATTCCTGAAGGCTGAAGTACCTGCTCTTACTGATGCATCAAATGAAATGGCTGAAGACATTAAGCAAGCTTAGAACAAATAATAAATATTTCCAGTAGATCATCTCAGGGCCTGCTTCACACAGCAGCAGCAGGACATGGACTGGAATGGATGGCCATGGCCCATCTGTAAACTTTTTTTTTTTTGGGGGGGGGGGCATAACAGCCATATAGATGAGCTGTATGATGCATCATGCCTGGGTTCTAATTCCCACTGGACTCTGTCAGATAAATATTTAATGGTACTTAAGTATTATCGCAACCAGATTTTCGCGGTTGCGAAAATAGCATACTTCAACTGAAACGAAGCCATGCAACACTGTAAAGTGTTATTGAAAGTCCTTACTGCTGACAGAAAAGTGTGGGTTACCTTCAGGCAGGGGCGGCTCGCGGCATCGGACTGCAGCCCCCTCAGCTAAAAAGTAAATTGTTTAAGTGTTTTAAAAAAAGTAAAAAAAAAACTTTTGTTTTGTTTAAACAAACTTCGAGCCGCGACTCGGAAGTATGCACATGCGCATTGCGCACTTTAACCGCCTCGGGCTGCAGCGGTTTTAAACAGATTTTTTTTTTTTGTTTACATTGCAGCCCGGAGGAGTAATGAAGGCATCATTGTGATGCCCAGAAGTCTATGCGGTTCCAAACCGCATAGAATTGGAAGGGGCTCGGACTGCGACGTCCGCAGGCATGTATGTGATGTTGGCAGCTGGATGGCTACTGATTGGTTCTCGCTTTCTTTTTGAGAGTAAGAACCAATCAGTACTACTACTATTAGGCAGCGCAGTGCTTTGGATGGTATTACTTAACTTGCTAATTGCGGAGTACGGATGGTGCTAAGGGGCTTACAACAACTTTTTTTGGATTTATTAAGTTATGGTCGGGACTCGAGAGTTCAAATTTTGTGACTTACTAAGACGGAGATGCTGGAGAGGTCACTCGGTTTTTAAATTATTGAGGTAGGGCAAAATTACAAAATACTAGTACAGTGTACAATCAACATTTGATTGCTCTTTCATCACTAAGTAGATAATAATCCTCCTGTGTTGTCTGTTCAGAGATAAATTATTAAAACTGGTGGTATGTTTACTTGCTTGCACTAAACAATACATTTGCTATACTGTTTGTTTTTGAGTGTTTTGTGGTCGCTTGTTTACTTCTTTACAGTTGAGTTGAGTAACTTGAGTTAGAGTTAGTTTTCAAATCCACTAACGAGGTGGGCCTCTTAACAGCCAGATTACATTCAGAGTCTAAAATGTACTGTTTTTGCCAGACTTTGGTGCCACTGTCAAAATAGTACAGCACTTTTTCTTTTTATTTCATCTGTAGTCAGCATATCATTGCTGAAGCTTTGTTTGTATGTTATTGATTTTTAAAGAAATGTCACTCTGGATAATCCAGAAGCAAAAGAGCTATAATGGTCAGAAAACAAAGAGGACTTTTTCTTTTTTTGGTAATTTATACATGTGTGGTGTGCTGCTGATGGTAATCAAGAGTTTACTGTTTACAGAATGTGTAGGCCTGGCCAACCTAAACTTTTATTGGAAAGGTTTTCCAAGGTGGTTAAAGTGAGTTAATGCTGTAGCAGGTTCAATGACCTGGGTTCGTTTGTTTGAGGCGAGGCAGTCTTAACTTTTATTTATTTTTTGTTTAATTAATGTGTGTGTGTGTGTGTGTGTGTGTGTGTGTGTGTGTCTGTGTGTATGAAATGCCCCAGTTACTATATACTGGTGGCTACAGAGAGCAAATGGTGGTGGATAGAGATACTCAGGCTTGAACCCTGTACCTTGGATGCAGGTGGTAAGGACATGAATTCCCTCTCCACCACCATTTCTAAAAAAATTTGCAGATTTTTGCCTCATTTGTTCTGTTCCTCATACAATCTGCGGTTTCTGTATCTACATTTTTTCTTGCAAAGTCTGTAGTGTAGTGGTGCACTGGTAGCATTGCTGCCTAGCAGCTACAGGTTCTCTGGTTTGATTCTTGGGGTGCCTTCTGTGTAAAATTGTTCTAGCAGTTGTCTAAGTTTATAACATGGATATTTGAAATTTGTCCCTATTTCTGGGACTGTATTCCCCCATTATTGGCTTTGTCCAGGTATTTTGTGCTAAGGTTGAGAGTTATCTATGGTAGGAACTGTATTCATTGAATGTTTGGGGGCTGTATCCCCCCCTCCCATTACTGGCTTTGTCCACATGTTTTTTTGCTATGAGGTTGACAGCTATAGTGAGAACTGAATTTACTGAATATGTTTGGGGGCTGTGTTCCCCCCATTATTGGCTTTGTTCAGGTGTTTTGCGCCAAGAGGTTGACCGCTATGCTGAGAACTGAATTCACTAAATGGTAGCCATTTAAGTTTGTCTTCCTCTCTTTTATAAAACAGCTGATTTGGCATAGTGGTATGTTTCTCTGACTATTTTGCACAGGGTCCCCTGGGTTAAAGACGTGGCAGTGAAATGTATGGTGGTAACACAGCATTTTATTCTAGCAACTTTCCAACAATATACAAGCAATATTTAAAATGTGTCCCTGGTTTTTGGGCTTTTGCCCCCCCCACACACACACACACAATACATTTCGGCTTTTTCCAGATTTCTTGTGCTGCAAAGTTCAGAGATACAACTGCGTGTCGAACTGATTTTACAAGGAGCTGAGAGCTGCAGGGGAACAAAACTTTAGTGCTGCTTATTCTAAGTCTGCTTGCATTAATAGCACAACAGGTAGTGTACTTGCTTTTGATGCAGAAGGCTGTGGGTTCTACTCCCACAGTAGATAGACGCAATGCTGATACTGTACTCTCTTGTAAAGTGGGTGGATGCTGCAGTCCTTTTTGGCAAAGATACCTAGAGTAGTAACTATGAACCTGATATCAGTTTGCCATGCAGTCCCTATTGCTATATTACTAGCTTATCATTTTTTTAACGCATGCAACATAGGCAATTTATTCCTCAAGGGCAACAGGCACTTTATTTGTAGATGAATAAACAGTGACATATAAAGTTGTTTGCTAGCAGCAACCTCTTCATTGTTACAGATTTCTTTAATGTGGAATTATTTAGATGACTTTTACTTCTTTAGAGATTGTGCATATTTACTGATACTGGTGGACTGTAGAAGGTTGAGTAGACTTTTATGATGGAAATGTTCTGAATTGGGTAGTTTTGTCATTGGTGCATGCATTTTGTTTCATTGTTTACTGGAAAAATGTTCAAAACAGTAAATTTAAAATGCCGTCTAACATCTGTACTGTATTGTACAAGGAATATAATTTAGTAGAATCAGGAAGGTGTATCAAAGAGCACATGTATGTTTCATGTGCAAGGGGCCTATGATTTGAAAACAGCCCTAAGTTAATCTTTATCTGCCACTGGCAAAATGTATTTTCTTTGAATGTGGGTTTCAATGCTGTTTCATTGAATGTGATTTTCAAGGGCAGATAAGTTTTTAATGTTAAGCCTGTTTTCATTGTGAGACTGCGTTGCTTTGTTTAGCACATGTCTTAGTGTTTGTGCTGTAAAATGCAAAATAAAACTTTCAAATGAATTCCAAATCATCATAGAAGTAAAGCACTATGCACATTAGTGTTTATGGTAAATGGAGTGAAATAGCCAAGTAATGGATCATTGGAATGGCTGCAGGGGGGAGGGCTCTATTCGACCATGATTTTGTGAGGGGGAAGGGCGGCAAACTCAAAGACAGCCCCAGATGAACTATACCTCCCAACTGTCCAGATTTTCTCAGAATGAATAGATTTTTGCTTCTTATTTTTGGTTTGTTCCTCATAATATTTGTGGTTTTCTCATTTAGGAATTAAGTCACTAAATAATGACACACTGAGTTTCAGACTTCATAACCTTCAGAAAAATGCATGCTAAAGTAAGACCTGTTCTATCAACTGCCTCAGTTTATACAAGAGCAGTTTTTAGGACTGTTTGTATGTTCCCCCAATATATTTGACCTTGTCCAGATTTATTGCATTAACAGGTTGAGAGGTACAGGCCAAATAAATTGCTTTATAGAATTAGGCATAGCCAAACCTCTCAACTGTCCCCGAATTTGGCTCAAAATGTTGCTCTTCCCCTAATAAAACCTCCGCAAAATAGCAATTTTGGAAGAAAACACGGATGGTTTACAATTAAAAAAATAACTGTAATAATCATTGTTATAGATTACTTTTATTTCAGAAATGCATGTAGATTCTTTTATTTTGTCAGCTGCTCAAGTTAGCAGTACTATTATTAAAAAAGTGTCCCTTCTTTGACAGGTTCCATTGTGTGGCTATTTTATATTTTTGCATCACATTTTTGGCCCATTTTTCATAAAATTGTTTTTTTTTTGGCAAATTACTGGTAAATCATTAAAGACTGAAGTTAGAAAATAATGACAGACATTTGAGTTTCAGATTTCATATCCTTCAGGAAATTCATACCAATGCAAGACCTACTATTCTATTATCTTTCTAAGTTTATAAGAGCAATATTTAAAAATTGTCCTTATTTTTGGGCCTTTGTCCCACTTCTATGCACAGCTTTGCTCTGAGGGTGAGAGGTATGACAAAAGTGTCAGGGCCATCACAGTCAGCCAGAGACATTTCAAATTGTGACATACTTGTTGCACCCCGCTCCCCCATGTAGTGACACTGGATGTGTCCAAGCAAGGCAAGGAGCAGTTATGCAGTGTAAATGTGCAGGGTATCCCCCCATCCAGGGTAGAGTACTACAGTGGCTTTTCATCTGTTCTTGATTTTGCAGAATGGTCTTGGTTTCTGTCATATTTTTGTATTGTTGATTTATGCTTATTACTCAGAAAGTGCCTGTTGCTCTGTGTTTTAAGTAGCAATGCTTTAATGACCATCAGGTAAGCTTGTTTGAGATCATAACATGCAAGTAAGGTTTAATAAGCCTGCCAACACTGAAGCCTTTCTGTTGTTGCCATGCAGAGAATATTTAACTAGATAATGTATAAGCGTTGGGTATTGAAATGCATATGACAGTATTTGTAATAAAGGACAGGATTACATTATTTTAAGAAGCTCATTACACTTGTTGGAGACTTCCAGTGATCTCTGAGGGCTTTACCCATAAACTAAACAGAATGCCATTCATGTGTGGTCCATAACCTGTACAGTAATCCTTTAAGCAATGTATCTAGAGCTTGTTTGCTTTTCATTTTTTACTTTGATCATGTTTTCCCCATGAAACAAGTAAATAGTTGTCAGGCAGCAGGTCATTTTTGGATAAGAAACATTTTTACAAGTGGGGGCATCACAGAGATTGCTACTTTCAGCATGTTACTTGGTACTTTAATAAAGCTGAATATAAATTATAATTAGAACTGCAGTGCAATGAGAAGCAGTATGAGATGAGTGCTGCTTGTTTTTCTTATACTTGATTTTGACTGGCATTCCAGTAATGTATTTAAAAAGTAATTTATTTTTTCATGCCTCTCAACCTTTTTGTTTCCATCTAGATATTAAGTAAGCTGTCAAGCTGCCAATGCATTGACATATTTTTACTCTTTTATACTTCATTTGTCTTGATTGGACTCTCATAATGAGGGTTTGGCACCCAGGGCAGCATATTTAATTAAAGTTTAGTTTTCGTAGTTTTGAGCATAGCTCCTCCCCTTTCTACTTCTCCGCACCGCCTTCCCATTGACCCCACCCATTCGGCTATCTCCTGCAGCCCCCCTTTGATTTGAAGTCACCAGCCGCCATTGCCTTCAGGAAGAGCAAAAAGTTTATAAATCCTCTTCCTGATTTACGTGCTGTACAGATGCATGCTTTAACTGTCAGGGCTGGCATAGTACGCTCTGAATTCTGCAGGACTGCAAAACCGGTGTAACAGCAAGTTTAACAAAGTGCCCCTATTATATTGTGCCGGTTACATTTAACAAATGTGATGTATTACTAAATAAACGCACACCACAAGGTATGCCAGACTTCACAAAAGGACGACTACTGCTGTCAGTAAGTAACAGCAAAAAAGGCCGGTAAATACTAACTCCAGGAAACAACAGAAGGTCATTGTAACATCTTTCATCCTTTGGGCTCTGCATTTTGCCATTAATAAATCAGGTTTGTGAAATTTTAGCCACATAATATAGGGACGGATTTTAACACTGGCTCTTACACCCTTTTTTTACAACCTGGAGCAATCTGTACTTACACATTGCATTTCTCAGTACGATAGCAGCCATGACTTTTCAAGCGTGCGTCTGTAATGCACACAAATCAGGCAGAGGATTTTATAAATTGTTTGTCCTGAAGGTAATCCAAACTTTCTCATCAGTAATAAGGACTTTGAAGAACATGTTACACTGTTTCATGCCCTCGTTTCACTTGAATTTTCCGAATTTTGCAACCACGAAAATCTGGTTGCGATAATACTCAAGTACCTATTTTACCAGTACTAGTATACAGTGAAATAATTACATCTACAGTGTCCTGAGGATAGAAAGTATTTTCTTGTACTTTTAAATCAGATTCATACCAATTAAAATATATATAAAAAAAAAGTTACCTTAACTCTGGCTACTGACTATAGTGTTGACATTGCTAGTAACTTGTTAAAACAATCAAAAAGTGCCACCCTTCCCCACAAAATGTGTGGCATCCTAGGTAATTGTCTTGTTTACCTAACCTTAAGATCAATCCAGTAGGAAGGGGGGATTGCCAGTGTTCTGTCATGCACTACTTTCTCTTCAACTCAGCACTCCACCACCCAACTGCTATTCATTCCCAGCCCACCAGTTACTTTCCACTTAGCATTGATTATAATGTATTCACAATCTGCCCAACATTTAAAAGGCTGAAGATTTTGAGTAAGCTAAAAGAAACAGGACCCTTAGCATTTCTGTTACTGGATGTGAAGCTCACATAACTTCTACATGGAATGAAAATGTCTAGGGCTGTCCCCACAAAGTAAAACATTGATAACACAGCTCAGAAACACATATAACAAAAAAATCAGCAATATGGGCATCTACAGTTAAAAAAGACCAACTAAGGAGGCACACATCAACTACAAGCTGTTATATGAAATTAGTCACTAATTAAATAAGTGGTGGTTCCCATGGTACTCCATCAAACTTTGAAAAACTAACTCAGCGGGGGGATAAAATCCTTTACTGAGCACGTTTACAAATAAAGCAGAGATGAAGCTGGCATCTGGTGGTATCACGTGTATAGGACATGGGGGCTGATGATATCTACACCAGAGATACAAAAAATTGTGTCTTTTATATGTTGCACAAGGAGAAATAGCATAGAAAAAGGAAATAACAAAATAAATGTCAAAACTTGGAAAATGTCGGCAAAATTATACACAGCACATTGCATATTAAATTACAGTGAATTAGTTCACACTCTCTGACGTCTTCATAAAAAGCAAACACGTGCATGAAAAGTAGGTGGCTGCAATTTTTCCCATTTTCCCACAAGCAACCCCATGACAACATTGGCTCAGGCATGCATTTTGCTTATCCATTAATTTGTAAACCTTGCCATAAAATTAATAATTTCTGTCCCTTTATAAACCTTTATGCTTCCATGTAAAAACATTTCAGCAAATATTTTAGACTTATTTGAGCCTGAAAGGTACATGTTTTAACACAATGAAAGAGTCTAGCTTCACCATCTGAGAAAGAATGGTGAGGACATCCATCTATATGAAACTGGTCTAGCTGACAGTTGAAGTGAGTCATATACAAAACATTCTGAAAAGCATGTTAGAGTTAAATTATATCTGCTTATTTTTACTGTTTTATTTCAGCAATGCAGTTAATAAGATGCCTACCTGAACACAACCAGCTAACATCTCATACAAAATGTGGGCACGTCTCTTCATGATTCTGACATCAGTCATAGTAGAGTCCGCACACTGGCCATTTTGAATAGGGTTGATAAACCTATTACGGAACTCTTTAATTGATCCAAGAAGGTTCTCTTTGATGAAATTCACCATGCAGTGATCTAAAGCAAAGTTAAAATACTCAAGTAAAATAAATGATTTTTTTCTGTTTATGCATTATGTCTGACAATGCAAATTTATAATAAAAACAGAGTTGTGTAAGTTACTTACTGCTGATTTAAGAGCGGTTTGCTAGACCTTAAAAACAATTACACTGGGTCACTGGATGCTGCTTCATCTACTTTCATTTTCTGGCATCTGATCTAGGGGAAACTACTTTACTGAAAATTTTTGTATACAATGCCTTTTACAAGCTCAATGGATCCACTGTGCAGTAAAGTGTGTGTGTGCGTACACGAAGGGGGGATTACCCATCTCTTTACAGAGATGCACGTTAAGACTTCCGCCAGCCAAGCAAGCTAATGAAATGACTAAAAACAGAAAAGCAAGCTTAGAAAAAAGAATGTCTGAGATGTCCTAGCATCAAACCTTTTCTTTTCTTTTTTTTTAATTCCTTTGGCTTCATCTACTACATCAGCCTCTTTTAAAAAGTCTTACCAGAATGGAAAAACAGGGCACCTCCACCAAGTTATTAGAATTAGTAGTGATGATAAGCAATGTTTCAGATGCAGAAGTGTCACCACTGACAACAAAAGTATGTTAGTGAAAGGTAATTGTGGATTTAATGGCTGTATTTGAGATCTGTAATTTCAACAGAGAGAATATATGGAAGAGGGTTAACATTGTGATTTATATCCTATAAGTACGCTGTCATTTTCCTCTGTGTTGGCCTTCTTGCATGTGTGTGTGTGTGTGTGTGTGTGTGTGTGTATATATATATATATATATATATATATATATATATATATGGTTCCCCTTCAAAACATCTAAAACCCATATCATCTAAATTCATAACATCTAAAACCCATAACATCGAATTTCAGAACATCTAAAATGTGCATAACATCGAACACTACAAATTACATGAAAATAACATCCCCTCCACATATAACGACACCAAACAAACAGGTTGTACTACGTTTCTGCAGGGGGTCAAGCCGCCCTGCACCCCCCCCCGTAAATTAAATATACAAACTCCGAAATTGCACTACAGTGGGAAAAAGTTAATTTCCTAACCCCACTGTATCACGATTGCCATAAAGAATGTACGCATAATGTCTACATCACTTACCTGTATGGCCTACAAAATACAGAGAGGCAAAATAAACACTATATAAATTGTATAAATTCCTACCCAACATAAATAATAACTATAGAAATAATAACTACAACATCTCATAGTGATACCACAACAGTAACATGAAACTATAAAGTTTATACGTTTGATGATACACTATTACATATTGTACATTTCAGATGTTATGAAATTCGATGTTATGGGTTTTAGATTTGTGTGTGTGTGTATGTATATATATATATACATATATATATATATATATATATATATATATACAGAGAGAGAGAGAGTGCTGAAAACTGTTTTCACTTTTTTTGGGATATAACAGCCTGTAATCTTCGGATAAAGCAAGTTATGAAACAGTAACAGATTCACAAAAGGCAAGTCAGAAACAATAATAGTCAGATTCACAGAACTGAAATGTTAAATGCCGAATGTAACAGGAAATTGATATGCTATGGTCTAGTAGAAAACTAAGATGCTGCTTCTTTCTTACTGTGGAATACATCAAATTATTTTGTTAAACAAAAATGCAGAGTAGAGAATATGTGGTATAAAGCTTTACATACTTATGATCTAGCAACACTGATTATTTTGTTTTGTGGCACACAAAGGACATTCCTGAGAAATTAGTCTGAATAAAGGTGAACCTCACAGCATTAAAAATGCACCTCATCTGTTATTTATTAAGTCTTCTGACATGACAGTAAGCATACTTACAAATGTAAAACCATCTTCTGCATGAGTTGCTGCAATAATTATAATATGTGAATACATCGTGAGTAGTACCATTTTTTTTTTTTTTTTTTTTTTTTTTAACTACAAGGACGCAAAGATTAAGCATGAGTGGCACAGCATGACCAGAACCACATGTGAAAAAGGCACATTAAATAAACATTACTGAATGTCCTTTAATTTTTCATTTGGGTCATGAATGAAGTAGAAGTGGTCCTGCATAAAAACAACACAAGGAATGAAATGGTAAATAAAGACATAACTAAAGAACATATATAGAATTCCTGGTACCTATACGAGCTTTGTCAAAATGCCAACACACACATACTTTATGAAGAAAACACTGCTCGTGTGTCAGACAAAATTCAAACATAGCCATAGCTCACAGCATTGTCTTTGTTCACATAATGCATACTTCAAGATCTTTCAGTACTGTAGATATACCTACTACTCAGGTATAGGGAAATAAATGTGCACGAATAAAAAAAAAAAACACAGGCTAACTTTGTTTTGTAGTGACATGCATAAGCTAAAGGCAAAACTAATATACACAGACAATTCATTTTTTTATTTTTTATTTACACACAAATATAGTAATATGCTCCACACTATTTAACAACTCATTACTCTACATACACAAAACAGCAACCACACTACCTCACAAAAGACTAACAGTACCCAAAAAACACAGATATAACCTATGTCATAAAACTCGCACTATTCCTCAGAAAATGGCTACTAATCTAAGGGGAAATACACCCCAACCCAGGTCCAAGCAACCCAATCCTATCCCAGAAACAGAAGTCAGATCTACTTATTATCAATATAAACACGTAGCATATCCAACAAACTACATGACTTTCACGCATTCATATCCCACTACTACCCTGACATACTAACCATTACAGAGACCTAGCTAAAACCTGCCACACAAAATGAAGAAAATCTTCCCCCAGGCTATAACATCCTAAGGCAAGACAGAGGTACCCAAAAGGGAGGTGGAGTTGCAATCTTATTTAAAAATACACTCAACCACTAAACAACCCACTTCCCACATTTCAGAATGCAGAGACATTAGGCTCCGATATGTCCCTTAAAAACAAAGAGAGACTCAACATCCTCTGTAGTTATATTCCTCCAGGAAATAACTCACTTATAATACAAGAGATACTACAATGGGCCACAATCAACCTACCCCAAGAAACCATTCTGCTAGGCAACCTAAACTTAGATTGGCTAGCCTGCAACTCCAACAACCCCTCTCAAACCATATTAACTTATTTGGATTCTCACAACTAATCCAAGAACCCACCAGAGTAGACAAAAAAAACAATAGAACCTCTATTCTAGATTGGACACTAGTTAATATCCTCACAGAAAATTATCATGTGAGCTGCTTACCTGATACATTGAATGACGACTGCCCCACATTCCTCCTTCATAAACAGGCACAAATACTCAAACCCATGCTATTTAAGGAGACTAGGGACGAGCACAAAGTCAATCCACAAACTCTTAATAGTATGCTCTAGCAACAGGACTGGAATCCACTAAAAACTCTACCTTTAGACCAGGCAGTTGATTTTTTTTAATATTACTTTCATGAATGTACTAAATATACTAGCTCCCATCAGGAAACTCAGGACTAAAGTTAACTATGCCCCATGGCTAAATAGGACAACAAAAGCCTTAATAAAAGCCAGAAACAAAACCTGGAAAACTGGAAAAAAAATAACACTATCCAAGACGGACAGAAATATCATGAACTACAAAATAAGGCCAAAACCCAAACAAAAGTAGATAAAAAGAACTACTTCTTAGAGATCCAAAACAAGCACTCTAGAAACCCCCAAAAGCTCTGGCAGGCCATCGATACCCTTCTAAAACTGGGCAAAACCACCACCCCATCTCCCAACAAGAATTCTGATAATGATAGCATAGCGTCAGAATTCAATTATCACTTCAAAGAATCTAGCCTCGCACTATCTATCCAACTATCCAACAAGAACACTAAAACCAGCACAATTGTAGCACAAACTAACATACCCACATTCACACTCACTGTACCAACCTCTTCAGTTAAAAAGCTACTCTCTAAACTAAAACCTACCACACTCGCAGCAGATGGTTTACCCACAAATTTTCTAAAATTAGCTGCAGGATCACTAGTCTGCCCTGTCTCAATTCTTATAAACCGCTCTATACAAGAAACCTACGTACCTCCATCTATGGAAAGTGTCACACATAATTCCCCTTCACAAAGGCAGAAACTCCTATGAACTATCAAACTACTGGCCAATTGCTATCTTGTCCCCCCTTTCCAAGCTTTTGGAGAAATGTATTCACACCCAGGTAATGCACTTCTTATCCTCACATAACCTCCTCTCCCCCACACAGCATGTTTTCCCCCAAACCATAGCACAACCACTGCTCTACTCTCCTTTACCAATCAGAATAACCATCTAAGAAACAACAACAAATTCGTCTCAGCCATATTCCTAGATCTATCAAAAGTGTTTGATATGGTCTCCCATAACCTACTCTTAGACACTCTGTCAACCTTATCCTTCACCCCCCCTACTACTTCATGGTTTAGAAGCTATCTCTCTGACAGAAAACAATCAGTTAAATGGCAAAGTACATTATCAGCTCTATTACCAACTACTATAGGCATCCCACAAGGATCAATACTGGGTCCTCTATTATTCACCATTTTCACCAACAAACTACGTACTTCCACCCTGCATGCATCACTTATACAGTATGCAGATGACTCCACCCTAACCTGCTCAGCCCCATCCATAACCACTCTTCAAAAGCTTACCCAAGAATCCTTCTGCTCCGTGGAACAATGGATTACCGATATCCAACTCAATCTAAACACCAACAAGACCAAATTACTCCTTTTTACCCCCAATAAATCCAAATCCACACCTCCTCCCTTCACTATCACCTCCAAAAAAGGGACCACAATCTCCCCCTCCCCTCGTACTAAACTGCTCGGGGTTGAAATAGATAATCTAAAGTTGAATGTCCATATCTCACAAACCATCACAAAGGTACATAAGAAACTAGGAATCCTATAGAAACACAAACAGTTCCTATCAGACCAAGCTAGAATCTCCTTAGCCCAAAACCCACCTCTTGTCTACCTTAATGTATGCATCATCAATCCTAATTCATATCAGGAAAACAACCTAAACAAACTAGTCATGATACAATTAAATTGCAAAATTCGCTAACAACTCCACTTTTAGAAGTCATCACTGTCATGCCCTGAAGCAACTACAGTGGTTAGAACTCCCTCAGCTAATTAGCTATCACCAATTAGTCTTCACCTTCAGCATAAGGAACCCTCAGAAAACCCCAGACCTAAAAACTTCTAAACCAATATTCTGCAAATTGCCCTCTACGCTCATCCAACAAAACCCTGCTCTGCATAACCAAAGCCAATAACACTGCAGGGAAAAGTCTTTTCTCCCACACCACTGCTAGGGAATGGAATAACCTCCACCAAAGTATCTCCTCTACACCATCCATCTCACTTTTCAAGACATCACTAAAGTCACACCTCTTGCAATCATGGCTCTGTCCCTGTATCACAAAATCTTTTCTCCTCTTCTCAACTTGCCACACCTCATCTCCTCACTGCTTACCTCAGCTATTCTGTACTACTCAAATACTCCCTATCAGGAACTACTATCTACAAACTATTTCTCACACTATGACATAACTCCCGAATAGCATTATTTTCCAGATTCCAGTCCTTCATTTTCTGCTTTGTACTACCAAAAGGGAATTCAAAGTTATGTTATCTATATACCAAGCTTGCTCAAATCAAACTAAATTACAGAAAATCTTCTTGATTGTATATATGCCACTGTATAGAAATTTTCTGTCATTCGTGGATTATGTGTTGTCATATAAAGACATGGATTGTATATATGCCTCTGTACAGAAATTTATTTGTCATTTGTTGTATTTGTACTTTTATGTTATGGAGCTTTTCTCCCCTGGCCTCTGCTGTAAATTGACCTTGTTCCAGCTGGACTTTCCTGGTAAACAAATGTAAAATAAAAATAAAAAATACTTTGTATTGAACATCAGACCTCTTGGAGGATCATCATCCAGGTAGCCATGAATTACTTATTAAAACCCTGTAAAGACTGAATAAGTACAAGATAAAACTTTACTCCTACAAAAATAATGACACTAATTAAATGTGCAGGTTTAAAAAAAAAGTAAAACTGAACAAACTGAACCTCTGTATGGAAATATGAAAGCTTCCATACATATATGGGACATTGCAATACTACTGTTTATCAAGTTTGTAAAACTCCCATGATTAGAAACTAATGCAGCACAGCATAAAATAGCTAAATAAACTTATTTTGTCAGATTTCGTGCCAATCTAAATACATTAATGAGGCCATATAATTTGGTAATTTAAACGTACCATTTTACTTATTTTTTGACTGTGAAGTTTTGTGAAGGTTTGCAATACTATGATTTCAGCCTTTTATGGAAAACAGGGTGATAGACAGATGTGGGTTCTCCTGTGGATGATCTTAACGGAAAATTTTAAAACCTGAAGTATTCCTCCTGTTGTTGCTAATCACTAATCTTCCATTTTTCCTCCAAAGACTTCAACCAGATTAGAGGTGGCAGTACCAAAGAAAATACATATTTTTTTTAAGTTTTCGTCCCCACTGTCAGCTGACCACATACCCACTCTAAGTCTATCAGGACATTTCGCCTGAAGAAAGCCAACAGATATGGATCATTCACTGATGCTGCCCTCAGACATGTTTTGAAATTTTTCTGCTTTTTCCCCCCAGCTCTAATTATGTGCACCCAGTAATGCACTGGGGATGGGTGTGCAAAAGGCTGATCCCAGAGGGAGGTCCCCTCACTTACACATGGGGTGTTTGTCCAAGCAGACGTTCCCAACCCCACACAACACACGTGGTGGCCTCTCTAGTCTTCACCAAGGTGATTGCCCTGTGTGCTTCTGAGGGCCTTCCTCCCTCTCTCTAGGAGAGAAGAGTAGGCTACATCCTTACATCCCTCCTCCTCCTCCTCCCTGCCTGGCTCCTCTAGTGTTGGTGCTAATATTCCAACCCTACTTGTCTCAGTCAGGGTGTCTTCCCTCTGTGCCATGGAGACAGGCTTACAAAATGTATTCTGTTACTAAGCTGATTCCATGGCGAAGTGGATAAAACCCTCAAAGTGATCCAAGAACCTGAGAAGGATTCGCAGTTTAGGCACTTGAAGGGCAGGTAGTGGAGGGTAAAAGTGACCTGCTGGCAACAGTTTATCTTGAGAGAAAGGAGGCAGCCATGTCCAGAACATGAATGGCTGTTAGCAGAGGCAGGAGGTGCAGCATGCAGCAGTCAGGTTAAAATATCTTCACTCAACAAACCGTGTATAGCACAACAGCCACATCAAGGTAGCGGTAAAGAGCACGGAAGTGCCTCAAAGCAGGATTGTGGGAGTCAGCAGGCATCATACTGCTGTATGGACCATCATGTAGTCTACAGGAAACCCTCAAAATCCTTTATGACTGCCTAGATGACAATCTCCTCACTAATGAGTTCTCACTTCCAAGTCACAGGTTGTGTAAGAGTAATGTGCCAACCAGCAAGCAATTTTTTCATGGAGAGAGAGGATTCTTCTCCAAAAGGGTAGAAATCCATGGAGTGCAAGCTATCTGGTGGTGATTGGGGAAAAGAAAAGGTGGACTGGCACAAAAGGGCTGATGGTCAGCCGGTATAAGGGCAAAAAGTGAGGGGAAAATGTTCTGCAACTGAAGTACTAATGATTTGTGCTTTCATACTGTCTTACAATTGTTCTTATAAGAATTAAATAAACTTGCACATGACTATGCATGCCACAGCACGTCCAGTAACTATTAGCTGCATCCTACATACACTTCAGTGCCTCAAGACCTACAGGCTCAACATTCCTAATCATAAAAACTAAGTCCTCCTTAGCACAGAAATTGCACATTTCTGTAGTGTCCTGTAACTGACAAAGTACAGTTGTGTAAAATATTACCATAATGGCTGATGTCCTCTTCACTGTTGCAGTATCATAACATTATGGACACCCGGCCAGTGTACCAATGCCTTAGGTTGCTTCAAGGTATGCCATACGTCACGCATATGCTCCCTGCATAGTGTAGGGCATAAAGGTGATATCCAGATATATCATCCTCAGAACTGAAAGCCCCAGTAGGAACACCAGTCCAAGGGAAAAAAAGAAGTAACCAGTACATCCAGAAGACAAACGGACTCAGAGGGAGGAGGGAGTGAATACTGCTAACAGTGAAGTGAATGACATCTACCATTATGGTAAGGATATACACAAAGTACAGTTGTGTACACTTACCATAAATGTAGATGTTAAGACTGTATTCACTGTTGCAGTCATTACATTTGGGTAATCTGCTTGCAGTAGAACCTCAGTCAGCCTGATTAACTTTTAGTTATGTACTCACCATAACTGCAGATGTTTGGGATCCATCTCGCCTACATTCTGACTGATGGGTTGAGGCGATCCCTCTCCTCCTGGCTGCCGCTTATGCCAAAGAACGTCTCTTATTCGGAACTAGATCCAAGAACCAAGGACCCGCCCAGGGTATATATTCTGCAGAGAGGGGAACCTGACCTGGCGCAGGCGGGGCACTAGAATCACAGGAATCATTTTGTAGCCCCTGATGGGAGCTTTCTGGATGACTTTGGGGAGGAACGCGCCAGAGGGAAGCTAAGGTTGGATCTAGAGCATCTCAGGAGTTGTCTCCCATCCGGGGAGTTGCCCCCTGACGGGGTTTGCACTTGTTTCTCAGGGTAAGCTAAAACAGGTGCAAGCAGTGAGTCCCCCACCTTTGGCAATCTGAGCTGCTACTGCTCTGGCTCAGAGACCACTGCGGAGGAGAGAGAATAGTCCTGAGAGTCTGCTACTGCTAATACATTTTCTGAATGTGGTTGACTGGGTGGTGGGTCCGGATTTTTGGACGGTGGGGGGTGAAGGAAATGAAGTGTAACTCCTCCCGGGTGGCATAATCCTGTAATCAGAGCTCAGCTGAATAGCACTCCTGTGCCTTAGTGCTTGCACCACTGGAACCTCGGCTGGCACAGGGCGCCGGCAATCCTCATGGAGTGTGATGCCAGAAGACGCAGCCAAAGACTCTGCCAAGGGTCCAGTGTAAGCTCTGGGCCTCTGGCTTCTGGGACGCTCTGGGACCAGAAAAATCCCCTCTGGAAGTCCTGGAAGGAATCTTGTTGCTAAGAGAACCGTGGATTTATGGAACCATATCTTCCTCCTTCTTTTAGCCTCTTTGGGATAAGGCCGAAAAGAGGAAAATCGTGTTTTACGGCAGATAAAGTCTTTCCTCCCTCTCACAGCTGCAGATGTTCTTTTTACTCCTGTCAGAAGAGGACTCCATCAAAGGAGCTAAAAGCATCAGAAGGCTCCTCGTTGAAGAAGAGAACCACGCCCCTCTTGTCTCAGAGCCACGCCTGTTGAAGCCGAGCCAGCCCGCCTCTCGGGCCGCATATGTAAAATGAGCCTCCCTGGACGAAAGTGAGAATCAACCGGGGTAGCCAACTAAATCCTAACCCCACTGGGAGTCTTGCCCAGGCAGGCATGGGGAGAGGTAGCTGAGAGCTCCCCGGAGAATCCTCTGTAGTCTGTGAATCCCCTGAACAATGTCTGGTTCCTGCAGGCTGATTCCCTCTGTGCGTCCTGTGAAATGTACTGCTCCTAGCGCAGCATCTAGAGTGCCCGACGGACGCTGGAAGCCTCTGCCACGTCTCTGCTGGGTGAAAGCAGATGCGACCTGTTGCTGGCATCTATGTTTTCGGCATCGCCAGCCATGGCATCCTTCTCGGTCAGGGCAGACAACCATTGTTAAAAATAGGAAGCCATCTGGTCTCCACAGCTAGGAGATGGTCGTATCTCGGCTAAAACAAGAGGTCCCAGGAGCCTGCTGGCTGGGCTGGATGTGAACCCCCGCCAGGCGAGGGCTGAGCCTCAAGGCCTCTTGAGGCACAGACCACAGGAGGCGAGGGGGGGGAATCTGCTCTCAGCCCGACTGCTGTTCTAGAATGACTGCATGGGAGACATCATCCGACCTCAGGATTTGACCACCTCTCCTCCTCCCATCAGATCAGTGTCCGGACCTCAGGAGGAGGGAAAGCTTGAGACCACATCTTTGCTTGTTGGCGACAAGCGAATCTGGGGACTGGTAGTGGTGTGCATCCTGGATAGTAAGCTCAGCCAGTAAGAGAGACTTCGTTTTTGGGCATAAGTTGGTGCGAGGAGGAGCCGAGGATCGATCAGTTCAACCATCAGAATGAATGTAGGCTAGATCAAAGTCTTGGGTCCTGTGTCGGTTGCTGTCCCTTCATCCATGACGACAGGTCGTCAGGGGTATAAAACATGCAGCCGACACCATTACATCAGTTTTTCTTGCCCCAGATGTCAGGTGCCCCCTAATGGGAAGAAATTAAATCAATAAATACAAGGATATACCTCCAACAAAAAAGCAAATACACCAAAAAGCTTTTGAGCATAATAAGGGAGAGAAGAGGTATAGCCAAAAGAAGAAAGGGGGCTGGAGGGAGGGTAACCGGGACTGCAACAGTGAATGCACTTGAACATCTACATTTATGGTAAGTGTACACAACTGTACTATGTTCTTCGTATTTCATTGTTGCAGTCATTACATTTGGGTAGATTCCCAAAGCTAAGGTTGGGAGGAGGAATTTAAACAGAATTAGGACCAGCTATAAGGCCCTGCAAGACTGCAGTGGCAAAGCCAGCTTTGGATTTAGAGGAAATTGGCAAATGATAATGCTTGGTAAAAGTATGTACAGAACTTCAGGTAGCAGCTTCTAGGATGTCCCTGATAGGGACGCCTCTGAGAAAGGCTGTAGAAGTAGATGCAGCCCTGGTTGAATGGGGTCTGATGCACTGTGGGATAGGTATTCCATGGTGCTTATAGCAGAAATGAATGCAGTGGCCTATCCATTTTGAAATGGTTTGCTTTGAAATAGCTTTCCCCTCTGTCCCTGCAGCAAGTGCCAGCAGCAGTTGTTTAGATTTCTTTGAGGTTTAGTCCTGTCCCAGTAGAATCTAAGTTGTCTGTGCACATCTAAGGAGTAAAGTATCCATTCCCCTTTGTTCTGTGGGTTAGGAAAGAAGGTAGGTAAATGAATGGACTGATTAAGAGCCACACTGGATACCACCTTGGGCATGAAGGAGGGATTAGTTCTGAGGGACACCCTGTCTGCATGAAAGATTATGAAAGGCTCCAGTGCCATAAGGGCCTGCAATTCAGATACCCTTCTTGCTGAAGTGATTGCTAAAAGAAAGGCTGTTTTCCAAGAAAGGAAGTTTAAATCTGCAGTAGGAGCTGGCTCAAAAGGAGGAAGAGTGACTTTCTCCAAGACAAAGTTAAGGTCCCAGGCTGGAGTTGGAGCTCTCCTGGGTGGCCTTAAATTTTTGGCCCCTCTGAGGAACTGCATGAGCAGTGGGTGAGAGAAGAGGGGAGGCTATGTGCTATAATGAGTTGAAATGGCTTGAGGCATGAATTTTGATGGAGGAAAAGGACAAGCCATTATGAAGCATCTCAGTCAAGTATTGTAGAGTCTAAGGTAAATTGGGAACTACTGCGCTCATCCCTTGAGATTGATTCCAGGCACAGAATCTTTTCCATTATGCAGCATAACATTTTCTAGTACTAGGCCTCTTTGCCTCTAAAATGATATCCATCACTGATTTACTAAGGGATGGAAATGGAGAGATTAGGTAATTAGCCAGGCTGCTAGGTTCAGGGTTTGCAGCTGAGGGTGCAGAATCTGGTCCTCCTGCTGAGACAACAGGGAAGGAGTCTGAGGCAGGTGCCATGGGGCCAAGCGTGACACACTGTGCAAGAGGGGGTACCACAGTGTTGGCGTGGCCAGTCTAGTGCAATTAAAATTGTCCCTGGCTTGTCCAGTTTGATCTTTAGTAGTACTTTGGAGAGCAGAGGAGGAAAGGCAAAAACTGATAGGGTTTCCAGCAGAAGGACAGAGCATCCACTTTCCAAGCTAGCTTTCGGGGAATCCTTGTGCAAAATTTGTCCAATTGATGGTTCTGGGGGGAGGCAAACAGGTCTATATCTGGGCTCCCCCATTTGCTTGTCAATATGTTGAAAAGCCTTGGTTCCAGTTTCCACTCGTGTGGGCCCTTGACGTTTCTGCTTAGTTGTCTACCAGTGTATTTAGTTTTCCTGGCAGGAATTGAGCTTGTAGATTCACTTGGTAGCTCAAGGCTGTGTTCCACAATGCTATGGCTAGTCTGCAGACGGGGTAAGAATGTGTACCACCCTGCTTGTTTATGTACCACATGACAGTGGTGTTTTCCATCTTTACCATTAATTGCCCTGGAAGAATGTGGTCCTTGAAGGCTGTCAGAGCATTCTGTACAGCTAACATTTCTTTATGCTTTATGTGCAGGTACATTTGACTTGGATTCCATTTGCCCTGAATGCACTTCCCTGCCAGGTGAGCCCCCCATACATAGTCTGATGTGTCTGTTAAGGTTTGGGCGGCAGGGGGTAGTGTGAATGGTAGTCCCTTGTTTTGGTGGCAGGCCTCTGCCCACCAAAGGAACTCTAGGTGTAGGCATGGTTTGATAGGAATCATTGCTTCTAAATCCTGAGAATGTTGACACCATAGGCTTTTGAGATACCAGTGTAGTTTCCTCGTATGCAGCCTTGCATACGGAATTAGAAGAATGCAGGATGCCATGAACCCCAAGGCTTGCAGTATTTGCCTTGCTGATAGCTGGGTTTTTGTGGCCACTTGTTTGAAGTAGGTTGTCAAATAAATCAGTTTCTCTGGCGTGAGGTAAGTGATCTGGGAAGTTGTATTCAAGCTTGCTTCCAGGAACATCATTTATTGACAGGGTACCAGGTGTGATTTCTTTTCGTTTATGGTGTATCCCAGACAAGTCAGCACCCTTTGAACAAAGGCCAGATGATTCAAAAGTATGTCCTGGCTTTCTGCCTGAATTAGACAATCGTCCAGGCATGGGTATATTTGAATATTTCTTCGCCTGCAAAATGCAATGACTGGAGCTAGGCACTTTGTGAATAACCTGGGCGCAGTAGATAAGCCAAAGGGCAATTCAGAGAACTGATAGTGCATGTAGCCTCCTTTGAAGCGTATGTATCTTCTGCAAGACTCCCTGACAGGGATGTGCAGGTATGCTTCTTTTAAGTCTAGTGTTGCCAACCAGGCATCTTTGCCTAGCATAGGAAACAGCTGGTGAAGAGTCAGCATCTTGAATTTTGGAATCACCAGGAAGGTGTTTAGAGTAGAAAGGTCCAGGACAGGACACCATGAATTGTCTTTTCTTGGTACCAGGAAAAGTCTCGATTAGAAACCTTGCCCCTTCTCCTCTTCTGGTACCAACTGAATATCCCCCCCATGCTTAAAGAGGAGAGTACTTGATTTTGGGCCTCTGCCCACTGATTTGGGGGTAGATCTGGCCACCCGCTTGGTGTTGGTAATGTGTGGAAGTGAAATCTGTATCCTTGGGACACTACATTTAAAACCCATTTGTCCTGGGTAAGGAGTTCCCACTTTTTGGCCTGCAGACCAATCTTTCAGCCTAAAGGAGCATTCAGTTGGGAAGTGCTTGGAAGTTTTAAAAGCAAGTTATTGAGACAGATTTCCATAGGGGGAAGTCTTACTACTACCAGATTTGGATGCGGAAACCTCCCACTGCTTAGTCTTGTGCGTCTCCTGGGACTGAAACCTGGGGTTTCTGCTGTGTCTGGGTTTAGATTGAGAAGACCTGGAAGGGGATGGAAAGGACCAATTCTTAGAGGGCCAATGCCTACTAAATCTTGGAGGCTGAACTTGTAAGAAATCTTTAACAGTTTGCATAGATTTAGCTTCATCTTCCATCTTTTTAAGAACTCCCTCAGCTTTGTTGCCAAACAGGTGGTCCTGATTTAAGGGAGCATCCAACAGTTTAGCTTTAACATGATCAGGCAAAGATTGCTCCTTAAGCCAAACATGCCTTCTGAGCACAAACCCAGTAACAGCAGCCCTGCAAGAGGTGTCTAATGAATCAAATCCACATTGCAAAGTATGTTTTCCAACTTGTTCAGCAGAATGCATTAAATCCTGTAATTCTTTATTTTCAGCACAGTCAGGAATCAACATCATTTTCTGTTTAAGCAATCCAATAATGCGTTGTTGATACTTTAACATATGAAACTGGCAGTTTAAAGCCCTAATACCCAAGGTTGCATAAGTGTAAACCTTCTTACCCCATCTATCCAGTGCCCTGGAGTCTCTATCAGAAGGGGTAGGATTTTTAGCAGTAGAAGCCTTAATGCCCTTGGGTCCCTGTGAAATAGTCTCTGGATCCGCAATAGGATTTTTAAAAAGGAACTTGTGTGAATCAGGAACCCTGTAATATCTGTCAGGTTTTCTGGGAGCAAGAGGCAAAGAATCAGGGGCCAAACTAGATTCCGAAAAGGCATCATCAACAATGTCTAGTACAGGAGGTATAGCTAAAGGCCTATGCTGAGGCAGGAGTAAGAAATTCCTAAGCCACTTTTTGAATTAGAAAAATCCTGGCTTTCCCAATGGAAATGCTCCCTTAGAGTATGTACGGTTTCACCAAAAGAAAAATCCTCTGGAGGGGAAGCAGAGGGAATACAGTCCTCTGCATCAGAATCCTCATAAGTAGATAAGGGTAAATCCAGATCATCAGAAAAATCAGAATCCTGGTCAGAAGATTCATAAACAACTTCAGCCTAAGGTCTCTTACAAGGGGGTGATTGGCTTCCCCTGATTAGAGTTTTAAGATCTTCAGCCATTCTTATCATTTGTTTTTTAGGCATAGAGGCCTGAGCATGCGGCCTGGGCGTCTGTTTCTTAGGCATGGTTCGAGGTTTAGGCCTAAATGAAGAAGGAGGTGTCGGTTTAATATGCAAATCCATAGGCCTGAATACACCCTCAGAAGCAGGTGCCTGCACAGCGGCTCTGGACCCATCAAAGGTAGAGATGTCTGCATGTTCCAGAGATGAAGCATCTCGCGGCATACCAGACTCCGAATGGGTCGCAGTATAGGCCTGTGAATAAGGAGCATCAGGTAGCAGGGGCTGCAAAAGTGCCTCACTGAATACTGGCGAACTGGCGACTGGCTTAGGAGAAGAGTTGTCGGCAGCTTTGGACCTAGGTGGCCTGTCTCTGTCTTTATCTTTGCGGTTTTTCGGAATACTGGCAGTCGGATGGATAACAGATGACATTTCTGGATAATTGAACTGAGAACCAAAATATTTAGAGGCGAAAATATACCGACGATGGATAGTGCGCTGATTAAATAAAGCACAAAACCGACAGCAAGGTACATCGTGGTCAGGGCCTAGGCAAGGAATACAGTACTAATGAAAATCTTTGTGAGGTATTTGCTTTCCACAAGTAATGCAATTATTAACTTTTACTGACATCGGTAATGAGCAAGAAAAAGTTTCCCCAACGTGGTACTTAGCTTTAGTTGAAGACTTCGGTTCTGAAACTCGAAAATGAAAATTTCAGGAGTCGGCCGACTGGCACTTGCGAACTGCTTCTGCTTTGGGCACCACATGGCAAGAAAGACTGATGTAATGGTGTCGGCTGCATGTTTTATACCCCTGATGACATGACGTCATGGAAGAAGGGACAGCAACTGACGCAGGACCCAAGACTTTGTTAATCAGGCCGACTGAGGGCTACTGCAAGCAGATAACCCAAATGTAATGACTGCAACAGTGAAACAAGAACAACATCTGTACTATGTCCTTCCACTTCACTGTTGCAGTATTTATAACATTAGGGAGAGTACCAAAGCTCAGGAAGAAATGTGGGAGGAGAAAGGACCAGCAGAGCGCCCTCTAGGAAGCCATGAAGGATGGCATTAGCAAAATCAGCTCTGGCTCTGCAGTTTCCATCCAACTTGTACTGCTTGGTAAATGTATGCACAGAAGTACAGTTAGCTACCTCAAGAATAGAATTAATATCCAAACCCATGAAAAAAGCGTCAGAAGAAGCCAAAGCTCTAGTAGAATGAGCCTTAACAGAACAAGGAAGGCTCTTACCATGAAAAGAGCAACAAAAGGAAATAGCTTTAGAGATCCAAGAAGAAATAGTTTGCTTGGACAAAGCTAATCCTAAGGACCTAAGATGAAAGGAAACAATGCACTGATCAGATTTCCTAACAGTCAGTCTTAGCCAATTAAAATCTGAATGGTCTATGCACATCCAACATGTGCACCTTCCCACTGGCAGATTGCAGAGAAGGGGAAAAAAGCGGGCAAATGAACTGACTGATTTAGGGACAACTCATTCAACACCTTAGGCATAAAAGAGGGATTAGTAGGCAAGGACACCCTGTGCTTATGAAACAAAAAAGGAGGACAAACCATAAGGGCTTGAAGCTCAGACACCTGTCTGACAGAAGTAAGGGCTAACAGAAGTACACTCTTCCAACAGCAATGCTGCAAGGAAGCTAAAGCAGAAGGCTTAAAAGGAGCCCATGTCAATTTCTCCAAAACAAAATTAAGATCCCAGAGAGGAGGAACAAGTCTCCTGAGAGGCCTAATATGAAGGACACCTTTAAGGAATTGTTTAACTTCAAATCTAGAAGCTAAAGGAGGTGATAAAGGCAGACAAGCAGAGACAGCTGATAAGTAGGCCTTAATAGAAGAATAAGCCAACCCAGCATTAAGCAATTCATGCAGATAAGAAAGAACCAAAGGAACATTCACAGAAAGTGGATTCAGGTTACAAGAAAGACACCAAACAGAAAACTTCTTCCATTTGAATAAGTAGGATTTCCAAGTATTGGGTTTCTTGGCCTCCTGCAGGACCCTAAGCACGTCCTCAGAAAAAGGTGTCTATGTGGAATCAAAATCCTATCACCCACTGTATCAGCTGAAGAGTGGGCAGGTGGGGATGGATGACAGATTCCTTATCCTGTGTGATTAGGTCCACTCTGTGAGGTAACTTGTTATGACAGTCTTTGGCTAAATGCAGAAGAGGAGGGAACCAATGCTGTCTCGACGAAAAGGTAGTCAACAACAGGATTTTGGGAGAATCCTGTTGAATTCTGGATAGGACTTTCAGAATGAGGGGAAGGGGAGGGAAAGTGTACAGAAGCATTCCCTTCAAGAAAAAGATATGGTGTCCAACTTCCAAACTGGAGGACCTAGAATGCTGGCACAAGATAGAGTACGTTGCCTGTTCAGTGGGGAGGCAAAAAGATCTATTCGAGGAGGACCCCACTGGTTGGCAATGTCCAGAAACACACATCCTTGTGAAGCATCCATTTGTGGAATTGAGTTAAGGACCTGCTCAGAGTGTCTGCCACAATATTTTGATCTAAGGGAATGTAAACTGCCTGAAGAGTTACTTGATGCTGAATGACAAAATCCCACACTAGAAGTGCTAACCAGCAAAGAAGATAAGATCTTGTCCCCCCTTTGTTTACATGCCACATCACTGTAGTGCTGTCTGAAAACACCTTGAGAGGACCTAGGGAGAAAACAGGATGAAAAGCCTTAAGTGCTAGCAGAAGACACCGATGTGTTCTTTCTGTTGAAGAGGTGACCACACCCCCTGCACCTTTAGGAAGCCAAAAGCTGCTCCCCATTCCACATCTGAGGTGTCTGTGAACATCTCCTGAGAGTACAGGGGATTTACAGACAACTGCTGGATCCACCAAATGAAGTTCCTTCTTGAGACAAGGCAGAAGCGGAACAAGAAATTCTAGGGGATGCCCATGTTGAAGCCAAACTGATTCAGAAACCAGTGAAACTTTCTCGTGTGAAGTTTGGCCAGCCTCCAACCCGGTAGCGGCAGAGGAAACCAACAATAAAGCCGGGCGAACCTCCAGGCATTCACTCACCTTGTGAGAGACATCCGACAGAGGATGAACAGCAGAAGATTCTTAGCCTTTTTCACTGACAGCTATTCCTTGGAGCAGGAAGTTCCGTCCGCTGTATCTTTCGCAAGAAGCTTAAGACACTGATTCTCAAGATAAAATGCTAAAGAAAAAAGTCTACAACATAGGGTTTTAGATACAGATGACTGACAAATGGAACAGAATGTATGGTCGTGTGAGTTGTCAAGGCAAAACAGACACTGTTGTTAGCAAACTTTGTGTCTCCCACACTGGCATTTACCCTTATTGGATGACATGAAACCCCACATGCAAGAAAAAGAAAAGATAGGTAAAAAAAGGAACCCCAATGGGGCACTTATCTCAATGGCTTGTTGAAACCAGCAACAGAACACATGCATTCAGATAGATGATCAAAAGATGGCATTCGGACTGGAGGCAAAGTTGTTCAGAGGATGGTACATCCAGATGTCACTTTTGTGCCCTATGTTACACAAGACATACGGCATACCTTAAAGCAACATAAGGCTCTGGTATACTGGACGGACGTCGGGACTCCGTTGGCAAGGGATCCATAATGTTATGAATACTGCAACAATGAAATAAAAGGATATCGCAGTATGCATTCCGACAAGAACTGGACATTCACTATGAAATCTGTGTGCTAACACATTTGAGGTATAAATGAAAACAATGTTCTTCAAAATTAAATCTGGATTAGCAAGTCCATCCTTATCAACAAAAGGACAAAAGTCACAGGCCCTTACACAGCATGGCATCAGAAACTTTCCCAAGCCATTTATCTTTCTCTTTTTATCCATACTCTGAGAACCTGCTTCATCTCCAGATCTCTGGTATGGTATACTAGGCAAATTAGAAAGAAAATACAGTATTACAACAACCATATACATCATGTTTGTACTGAGGCAGGAAGAAAGGAAATGACCATGCTGTCAAGGACTGAACTGCTAATCCTAATCTAATGCTACTGTATAAAGATTCCAGGGAAGGACAACAAGAAAGGCGATATTTTAGAAACATCAGAGCCCAATTTATTGTTTCAAGTGGATATAAAAACAGGTGTGAATCTTTTCTAAAAGATTTGGATATATCCAGGTAAAATATGAGGTGCCTGTGGACATCCACATGACCCAACAATTATTCACATCAGCTTGAGTAGCTAGGAAAGGAGAGAGAGGATGTTAACTGAATGAGATCTCATAGGCTCAAAGACTGGTACTAGGCTACCTGCCTGTGTGGGCCATTTTAAGCAAAGCCAGTTATCCATGAAAGAATCAAGCCCTGCACCTTGTGTCTATAAGGTAAACACATTAACCATTATACCAACCTCCCACCCTGTCTCAGTGGCTACAGAGGCAGAAATGATTTACAAGTTCACAGTGCTTATCCTTATGGAAAGTTAAAAAATAAAGATTGACACACACAACTTTGAATCCACAAACACTTTTAAGAAGGTGTAACGGCCAATAGTCTTCCAAAATGCATATTTCAGTTTAATCATACTACTGGTTAAAAATGGGGAAGAGTTAATGTGTCCTTAAAGTACAGGTCCCAAAGATGGACAGGAACTTTGATAAGAAACAAGACTAAATAAAATGTATTCCACTCAAGTATTCCTTTAAACATTTATTTCTTTATTTTGTTTGTAACAGTACAGATCCTTCCTTGAGGAGTCCTACAATACTGCTGAATCTCACAGAGCAAACCACAGCTGTAGGAGATAGTCCAAAGGACAGACATCTAGATCAATAATGAAGTCTCAAAAAGCCCAGCTCTAGGGCAGACAGGGATAAAACCTGGAGTAAAATGCAGGTGACCTAAATTCAGCAGAAGATTAGGCATTAGAAGAAAAAAACAGCCCAAGGATGTTGGGAGCAAGTAGATGATACCGGCTCACCATCCTGGGGGATCCCATGTCAGGAAACATTTTTAAGAGTGACTGCATCTCCACCATGCAAGCAAAGGCTTCCACAGCCTGTTGATCCCAAAGCCATAGACAGCAGTCCTTCTCAGCATATAGGTGGAAGCAAACATACAAAGGAAGGGTGTAGGATACACCATGGTTATGTGGGTGCTCACATCAGACAAGAGAAGTGTTATGATCATGGTGTATCAGACTGTGTGAAACTTGTCACTATCAATCAGCACATGTAACAAAGATGGGAAATGCAGGAAAGGTGTATTAAGTGGAATTATTTTACTTTTTTTTTAAATTAAGACGTGAAAAATGTAAGGATAATATTTCCAGTAAACCTTGCAGAAAGCTTTGGAAACTGAAAGTGCACCTTGTACACACTGGTAAGTTACCTTAGCTGGACTGTATCTTAACCCAAAAGGTTAACTGACTGCAGAAACAGGAAGCTATACATTTGATTTATAAACCAGACAGAAAATAATGAATCTTTAGATTTGGTGCAGATGGTAACTTGGTAGTGCAAGTTAAACTTTGCCTTTTAAAACGTGAACAGAAGACTTTTGGACTGACAGTTTATGCCTATGGTTTATCATTTGCGAGTTTTATTAATCTCATAGATTTTCTCAACATCTAGTTGTAGACAGACTACAGTAAACCTTCAGTTACTAGTAATCCAGAATCAAAATAATCACAGTCCATTTTTTCTAAAAGCAATCTGCTTGTTCGAATAATTTGTTTTGTATTCCTTGTGCAAATAATTATTTGCTATATACTTACTTTTACAATGTACAAAGTTTAGTTTAATTTATCTTAAGTTTTATTATTCAATTTCAAAACTTTATGGCTGGTGGTTTACTTAGCAGTATAACTGCATGGGTGTAAATATTCTGACTTGTCAACTGTTTGCATCGTACTTGTGATGGCTAACTGCTTGAGCTATCACTATCAGACTTTATTTGGCAAGCAGCAATAAAATACAAAGGCACCACCAAACGGTAAAAGCTCCTGTGGCTCCAAACATAATGTACACAAGCAAGAAAGTAAAAACCATCCACAGGAACTAACACGGCAAGTAATCTTCACGAACTCAAAGTCACCACAAAGTGTCCATATGATAGTACATAGAGCACCACGAGACAAACAAACTGTAAAACCATATAAATTTATTGTAAGTTAGCGCTTTCACCACAATGGCTTCATCAGACTTATGAAAACACACAAACACTCAGGCATTAAAATAATAAGAAAAATCAAGTCATTGGTTGGACATGCTTCTGACATCACCTACTGCCAAATAATTAATGACTAATTACAGACAGCAGGTTCATCCATAAAAAGAACGCCTTCAAAGTCAGTGCATAAAAAATATAAATATATAGGCATGATTAAAAATAAATAAATGCAGATAAACTTCGTACTATGATAATTGTTTTTTTTTTTAAAATAAGGAAAACATTAAAGGATTATTTAAACTTCTGTTAAAAACTACTTGTAAAGCATACAATATGACAAAACAAATCAACTACAAAATACCTAATGTGTGCTAGCTGATGTCAAAATACATTTAACAAATAAGCTACCTTAAGAACAAATGAATAAATTCCTAAATCCTGTAGAGATCAAACCATAAAAATATTTTTCAATAACATAACAATGGTAATCTACAATAAATAATGTTATACATTGGACGACCTCTAATCATAAAACAATATGATTAATCACCCTAAATAAGATGATACCCTGTTCTAAGTAACTATATGATGTGGAACAAAGTATTACATTACAATGGTATAATTGTATACAATGAAATACACTTCATTTTAAGATTGTGAATCTTTTATTCTAAAGAATAGGTTTTAAGGGGACTTTGTCATTCAAGCCTGGCTTTTTATCAGCTCTACACCTGATGATCCATCTTAGTTCACATTCCTCTGTGTAATTTTCAATGTCACCCCCCCCCCGTAAATTGGGAGTGATGACTTGTATAACAGAAAACTTAAAAGTATGTGTTGCACCTGTCTGTCTATTGTGTTTGGCAATAGCATTGAACTCCGATCCTACGCGTAAATGATAAACATGTTCCCTAATACGCTCGCGGAGCTTCCTATTCATCTTGCCTATGTAAAATGCTTCACAAGACTGGCATCTGGCAAGATAAACAACATGTTCACTTTGACAGTTAGTTGCTGTATGAAAGGTAAACTCATGACCTGTTTAGAGGGTGTAAAAATATGTGCCTTATATCAATATATTCACACTGTTTACATTTATTGCAGGGTTTAGTACTGCCATCCTCACTTCCATTGTTACTATTCTTCCTGCCTAGTGGGTAATGACACATAATTTGTTTTAAGTTCTTCCGGTTCTTAAACAAGAACTGGGGTTCAGATCCCACAATGACACCTATATCCTCATCCAAAATAAGTGTGTCCCAATGTCTCTCGACAATATCACTAATCCCATGGGTGTCAGAGGTGAACATTGGGACTTTTAATTCATTAGTTTTTCTTTGTTGTACAAAATCACCCATAATAATGCAATCAGAGAAATAAGGGACCGCTCTGGAAGTCCTCATTTGATTGACCTCCATGATAGTTCTATTCACTTCTGAGGGACTGTACTGCCTGTCTACAAATCTCTTCTTAAGGTCAGCCAATTCCTGTTGATATCCCTCCTCTGTAGGATTAAGTCTGGAGGCTCTCATAACCTGACCTCTGACTACGTTACTAAGAACAAACTGAGTATGCATACCATTCCTCATACATATGCTCGTATCCTCTCAGTTTTCCCTACATAATATGAGAAACATTCTGCACAATAGGCCAAATAGACCACCCCTTTTGTCTAACAACTATAGTAGCCTTTTGTTACTCATCTGTCGTATGTCCCACAAAGTTGTAATTCAGCCAAATTTGAAAAACAAGGGCACTGTGGGCACATCCAACACCTAAAAGTGCACTTTCTATTATTGTTCTCTTTACAACTTGTAATACTTTCAAAATAATTTTTAAAATTTGGACCCCTTCTGAACCCAAATTTGAGTCCTAGAGAAAACATCTAAATAATTGGGCATATTTGAAAAAAAGATCTCAAAACCTCCAAATGATATTTTTAACCTCCTTTCAGTCTCTATGCTAATCAGTTATAAAAAATAATTCTTTACTCAAGTTTCCCTTTATATCCACTGAGTATCCCCGGGGTGTCCCGTCCTGGTCACTGTGTATAAGTTAGCATAGTTATTTGATGTTAATTAGTGAGGGACCAATGGATTTTTGTAATTTTTAATGATGCAACCAAATGGATATGGTCATGGTGTATTTAAGTGTTTGATTTGAGTTATGGTGTATTCTGATGAAGTTCCCTGTTGAGGAATGAAAGCGTTTAATCTTATTTGGTACTAAAGAATTTTTATTGTTGGTGGACAGCTGCAGCATGTGTATTGATTTGTTTGGCATTTGCCACTTTAATTGAAGCTGCCTTTACTGGTTCCAGTGTGCCTGACACACAACACATGCACTCAGGTCACTCCACAAGTACAAGTATGACTCTCTGTCACTATCCATGTGGGTGTAAATGACCCGCGACGTACCTCCCTGGACTACATGAAAAGACACATGTAGGAGCTCTCGGATTATGTAGCACAGGCAGGTATCACCCCAGCCTGAGCAGCAACCTACCATCGTCCAGAATGATGCCACAGTACAAGCAGAAAATGATTGACTTCAACAACTGGCTAAGTTTCTGGTGTCACTCTAAGGGGATCCAGTATTTGTCTACTTAGGATGACATGACCGACAGACCTCAATGCTTTGCCAGAGATGACCTGCATCTGTCAATCCTGGGTTTCCGGATACTGGCTAAGGCTCTTGCCACCCCATATAGTGCCTTTTTTAGGCGATGTTCCAAAGACCAAATTATCACCGTAACAGCTATAAATAAATGCAATTGGAGGGTCATGGTGTTCAACACAAAGTCTAAATCTCAAGATCCACTTGCTCGAAGCACTGCTCAAAATGGAGAACATCGATATTTGTGCTGTAACAGAGACCTGGTTTAAAGCAGCAGGAAGCACCCCTGTGCTACCAGGCTAAAACTCATTCCACATCTTTCGTCCCTAGAACATGGACCGAAGCTCCAAAGGCAGTGGTGTCTCCATATTCATAAAGGATATGCACACCTCCAGACTAGTAGACCAGCATAACGCATCTGAGATACTTCCGGTACAACTAACATTGTGTAAGACGGCAATTCAGGTCGTAGCCTGCTATTGGTCCCCAACCATGTCCCAAGACTCTCACTCTACGGTCCTAAGTACCCTAGAAACTATTACAGTCCAACCTAACACTCTCATACTAGGTGACTTCAACTACCTCTCTATCAAATGGGAAAACTACTCATGCACCAATACACTGGCCCAACGCTTCCTGGAACTCATCAATTCCAATGCCCTGGACCAGCTCATTCTTAACCCCACTAGAGGAAGCAACATTCTTGACCTGGTTATTACTAACATGGGCAACCGTTGCTCTACACCAATAGTTAATTCCTCCCTGGTTAGATCTGATCACAAACTAATCACCATAGAAATCCACATCTCACCCACTGCAAAGGTAACCACCATGAAAACCTACTCCAAAGCTGACGTTTGGCTCCTAAAAACAAAGGTGGCTAACTTCACAGCACCCATGTCAATGGAAAATAGATGCATGACTGCCAAATCATACACCAATGCACTGTATGAACACACACATAAATGCAAGAACTAGCCATACCCAACAGAACCAAGATGCTCTCTTCCAAAAAAAGGAAGCCAATCTGGTGGTCCCTTGCCATTAATAAACTCTACAACAGAAGGACGAAACTGTTGCAGAAAAAGGTGAAGTCCCAAGACTGGAAAAACTCCCTTATTAGCCTCAACAAAAAGTTGAGATCCCTCATCAAAAAGTACAGTTTAGATCCACATTGCTGCAGTCCTTACACTTGGGTAGTCGAATATCAAAGTATTTAGGCTGACGCCGGGTCGGCGCTTAAGACTGACATCAGGACGTCAGGGTACAAATGCGCATGACCGACGTCATATCCTCAGTCTTTTCTTGCCCCAGATGTCAGAAGACCCTAAAAAGAAAGGTCAAAACCAAAAGACAGCAAAAAACAACCAACCACCCTTGCACTAATCATATGTACAATATATACAATATCCACAATATTTACAACCCAAACCACACAACCGCCTAACTACAGAGGGGAAGGAGGGAGGTAAATGACTGCAGCAATGTGGATCTTTGAACATCTACATTTATGGTAGGTACAAAACTGTACTATGTTCTTCATCTCACATTGCTGCAGTCCTTACACTTGGGTAGAATCCCAAAGCAGAGGTAAGGAGGATGGCAAAACTATAAAGCAGTAGGAACTGCCAAAATGCCCTGTAAAATTGCAGTGGCAAAACCAGCCCTAGATTTAGAGTAAAGTGGAAGGTGGTAATGCTTAGAGAAAGTATGCACTGAACTCCAAGTAGCTGCCTCCAAAATATCTTTAGTTGCCACCCCTTAAAAAGCTGTAGAAGTGGCAGTAGCCATAGTGGAATGAGGCCTAATCCCAGCTGGAATCTCCTTACCATGATGGGAATAACAGAAAGCAATACAAAACCCAATCCACTTAGAAATAGTTTGTTTTGACACAGGCTTGCCCTGAGAACCCAAAGCAAATGAAACAAATAACTGCTGAGACTGCCTGAACCCTTTAGTTCTGCTCAAATAATATCGCAACTGCCTGTGTATATCCAAAGTGTGCAAAATCTTTTCCCCTTTATTTTGGGGTTTGCATAAAAGTAGGCAAATGAATAGTTTGGTTTAAAGCCACACTAGAAACCACTTTAGGCATAAAGGAAGGATTAGATACCCTATCCTTATGGAAAATTAAGAAAGGCTCAACCGCCATAAGGGCCTGTAATTCAGAAACCCTTCTGAGGTAATGGCCAACAAAAAGCAGTCTTCCATGATAAATATTTCAACTCGGCAGTAGCTGCAGGCTCAAAAGGTTGTAGAGTGAGTTTCTCCAACACAAAATTGAGATCCCAAGCAGGAGTAGGAGCTTGGGGTCTTATATTCTTTGCCCCTCTAAGGAATTGCTTAAACAAAGGATGAGAAAACAATGGTGGGTTACAGTCATAGTGAGCAGAAATTGCTGCAGCATGAACCTTAATAGAAGAGAAGGACAAACCTTTGTCCAGTAACTCAGTAAGATATTGAAGAGCCACACTTACATTAGGCTTAGAAACATCAAATTCCTTTGCTGTACTCCAAAATAAAAATCTCTTCCATTTATCTCTTTCCTTGTACTAGGCCTTCTGGCCTCCAAAATAACATTCAAAACTTGCTGTGGAAGCTGAGACCCTCCAGGGTTTAAAACATAATATGCCAGGCTGTTAGGTGAAGAGAGTGAAGTTTGACATTGAGTAAATGACTGTTCTCCTGAGACAGCAGGTGTGGAATCGAAGGCAAAGGCCAAGGAGGTTCCCGCACCAGACTTCTCAGTAATGGGTACCAGTGCTGTCGAGGCCAATCTGGAGCTATTAAAATCATCTTTGGCTTGTCCTGTCTGACCTTCAGGAGTACCTTTGGGAGGAGAGGCAGAGGTGGAAAGGCATACACATGAAGATTGCTCCAATTGAATGAAAGAGCATCCACTTTCCAAGCTGTGGGATGAAACCAAACTTTGGCAGCTGGTAGTTTAGTGGAGAAGCGAACAGATCTATGTCTGGAGTTCCCCATAACACTGTCAATTTCTGAAATACATGAGGATACAATTTCCACTCGTGGGGATCCATAATTTGTCTGCTCAACACATCTGCTAAGGAGTTCTGTGCTCCCGGCAGAAACCTTGCCTGAAGAATTAGCTGTAAACTGAGAGCAGTCTCCCACAAAATCATTGCTTGTCTGCATAGAGGATAAGAATGTGTTGCCCCTTGCTTGTTGATGTACCACATGACAGTTGTGTTGTCTGTTAGAACCAACACCTGCCCTGGAAGAAGTAAATCCTTGAAAGCTATTAATGCAAATTGGACTGCTAACATCTCCTTCAAGTTGATATGTAGATGTTGAAGTCTGGCCGTGTCTTGTACCCACTTTCCATTTAGATGAGCACCCCAAGCTTTGTCTGAGGCATCTGTCGTTAGAATCTGACTCGCCTCTGGCGGGTCACAGAGAGTCCCTTGTTTAGGTGACATTCCTGAGCCCACCACAAAAATTCCTTTTGAATGCAAGGTATTATCTGAATGACAGTGTCCATATCTTGGCAGTGCTGTGTCCATACATTTTGAGATACCATTGTAGCTTCCTCATATGCAGTTTGGCATTGGGAAGCACCAGAATCTAAGATGCCATGAACCCCAAGGCTTGAAGGACTGTCCTTGCAGTCAGCCTGGACTGATGAGACAATTGATGGAAGTAAAGAGAAAGATTCTTTTGTTTGTCCGGGGTCAAAAAGGCCATCTGGGATGCTGTATTCAGTCTCACACCCAGAAAGCACATGTCCTGAGAGGGTACTAGACTGGACTTTATTTCGTTCACAGAATACCCCAGGCATCTTAGCACTGCTATCACATAATGTAAATGATGAAGAAGTTCGTCCTTTCCTTGGGCCAGAATCAGGCAATCGTCCAAATAAGGATAGATCTGTATTCCTCTTAGCCTGAAGAAAGCTATCACTGGAGCCAGAACCTTCGTGAATACTCTGGGTGCAGTAGATAAGCCAAAGGGCAATGCAGAGAACTGATAATGAGAAGTCCCAGCCAGCAAAAATGCTACTTCCTGCAACTTAGCCTGATAGGAACATGAAGGTAAGCCTCCTTGAGATCCAGAGTCACCATCCAGTGATCTTTGCCCAGCAGAGGTAAAAGCTGTTGTAACGTCAACATTTTGAACTTGGGAATGTCCAGATAAGTGTTGAGGATAGATAAATCCAAAATTGGTCTCCACGTGTTCCCCTTCTTTGGTACTAGGAACAGGCGAGAATAAAATCCTAGGCCCACTTCTGGCAGAGGGACCGGTTGTATGGCCCCTATTTGAAGCAGCAGAGAAATTTGTTTGTGAGCCTCTGGTCTTTGCTGAGGAGGAGCGTCCGGAAGCATGCCTTTGAAAGGAGGCAAGGTATGGAAATAAAACTTGTAACCTTGGTGTATGATATCCAATACCCATCTGTCTTGGGTAATCAAACTCCAATTTTCCTTGAAGAGTGCCAACCTTCCTCCCAAAGATACTGCCAGGCAAGAAGGATCTGGCAGCTGAAAAGGTAGGTCATTGGGCCTGTTTACGAAAGGACTGGCCCCTGCCATCACCCGAAGATTGTGCAGGTGAACTCCCTGTTCTAGGTCTGAAGGAGCTCTGAGCTCTGCCCCTACCACGTCTAGATCTACCCCTAGACTGTGAATCATAAGAAGCACCCCTTAGCAGGCCAATTCCTACTAAACTTCGGAGGCTGAACTTGCAAAAAATCTTTAACAGCCTGCATAGACTTAGCCTTGTCTTCCATTTTCTTCAAGACTCGGTCTGAAACTCCGAATTCGAAAAATTTCAGAGGCTGCTTCTGCATCGGACCATGCGGGCAAAGACTGAGGATATGGCGTCATGCGGTTTGTACCCTGGCCTGATGTCAGTCTTAAGCCCGACCGGACCCATCGCCAGCCTTTAAGCAGATATTCGGGCCGACCGAGGACAGCTGACTACCCAAGTGTAAGGACTGCAGCAATGTGAGATGAAGAACATCCTCTAAAGCCAGCAATGAAGGCAGAATTGCGGCAGACATTAAAACAACCATAAAGCCTTCTATAGTTATTTCAAAACTCTCCACGGCAATACACGTTTGCTCTAAGTTACTGCACAATGGTACCTCCTATACTGAGCCAACAGATATTGCCAACATACTGGCAGAGTAATTCAGTGTCAACTTTACCCCTCTTTCCCCTAAACGACCAATCACAATACCGGAGAAATGCCAGGCACCCAGCATTACTGCAGCACATGTTAAAGCTGCATTGTCCAAGGGCAAGAATACAACTTCCATGGGACCAGACAATATCCCTGGATGTCTTCTACATGAATTACAAAGTTAACTGGCACCACATCTGTGTGCCCTGTTCAATCACAGCCTCATCTCAGGCTTTGTCCCTACAGAATGGTGCACTGCTACAGTCATCCCTCTCCATAAAGGGGGAGCGACTACAGACCCTGGGAATTATCACCCCATTAACCTGAGTCTGATATATAAGGCTATGGAACGCATTCTTATGGTCTTAATTAACAAGGATATAGAGAATCTCCAAACTCTAGATCCCATGCAATCTGGTTTTGTGAAAGGTAGATCATGCCTGCTCAAACTGGTTGACTTCTTTGAGTCGGTCACCAGAGCTGTGGATGAGGGCAAGGCAGTTTATACAGCCTACCTCGACCTGACCAAGGCCTATGATACCATTCCCCACTCAAAAATTATTGATAAACTCACCAAACTAGACATCAACCCCTATATCACTAGGTGGGTTGCAAACTGGCTCACAGATAGAACCCACAGTGTGAAAAGAGCAGACTCCATGTCAGACTGCCATCCAGTCACGAGTAAAGTCCCACAGGGATTGGTTCTAGGTACTCTCCTGTTTGGCATCTACTTCTTAGAAGTCCAGGCCAACACGGAGGGACTCTGACTGACCAAGTTTGCAGACGACTGCAAACTGGGAACCATTATTAACTCCCCAAGTGATGTAGACATCCTACAGAAAGGCCTCACTGAGACCAATGATTGGTGTCGAAACACTGGCCTTAAGCTTAATGCCAAAAAATGCGTCGTCATCCCCTTTGGGAAAAACTCAGTTCCCACTAATTACCACATCAATGGGAGCCCACTGAACACTGAAGGCGTTATAAGAGATCTGGGGACACAGATGACAGCAACCTCTCCTTTGACCACCAAATTGCCACTGTGGTCAGAAAGTCCTATTATGTGGCATATCTTATTACAAAGGGTTTGGCATCAAGGAAGAAAGAAGTCATTATATCTCTCTACTCTTCCCTCGTTAGGCCAATCATCGAGTATAATGCCCCATTTGGCATGTATCTCACTAGACACATGCAACAGCTGGAAAAGCCACAAAAGTACTTCTCGAAGGGGATCCTAGGCCTTAAACACATCCTACACAGACAGACTAAAAAAACTCCAGCTATTCTCCATCTCATATCGTCTACTAAGAGGCAATTTCTGCTCGATTTATAAAGTCATGTCTGACCCAGCTGTTAGAAATGCTACATCTAAAGAAATCCAAATCCCAACACACCACACACTCCAGAGACCTCAACCTCATTACCACAATCAACAGAACATGCTGGAGGGACAGGTTCAATAACCTAGAGACTTACCCATGCTCTGGAATACACTTCCCATACATGTCAAGCAGAGCATCTCACTGGCCCTCTTCAAGAGTAATCTTGACGAGTGGATGGGAAATAGAAAGTTCACCCTGGGAATCACTCAAGTGGCTCTACTTGATAGAGGCACTGGGAACTAAAGTTGGGCAGCACGATGCCAGGGCACTTCTATGGGCTAGGCTTGTAAAGGCTCCAGGGCCATTAGCCTAGTACACACCTAAGAACCTATGACTTAATTTTTTTTTTATTTGGTTTTGAGTCTTTTTTTAACTCAGTCATTCCACTGGCTTATTTTAAGAGTGACCAGTAACTGTGTCTGTGTGTGTGCAGCAGCTGGGTCAACTTAACCAATAATGGTAGGGTCAGATCTAGGATGACTACAAACGTAAAAGATTGAAGAACTTTATACAATCTATATGTTTTCTTGGGGATAGCAGCAGGCTGGCTGTCAGGCAAGTTACAGGTTGTGACACACTTATCTTGCACAGCTGTAAAAACAGGAGGAATTGAGGTAGGGTCTGCAAATACCATTCGTAATAAATCATAATACTTTCTAAGAAAATGAGAAAAAAAAAAGTTATGTACTCACCATAATGTTCCATCTGAGTAGTTAGACTTCATTTGTCAGTGGGTACCAAATCCGATACGAATCCGAGCCGGCAGCTTACCAAGATAAAGATCTGAGCTCCAAGCTCCTCCCCCTTATCCATACTATCCTGCAACCTCTTTCCAAACCTCAGATTGGGTTTGCCACCTAACAATCTGACACCAAACAACCTAAGCCAAAAGGACCTGACCCGAAATCTTACATCAGGCTCGCCACATTTAGGACATCGAGCCCAAACAGATAAATAACCATCAAGGTCAGGGGGAAGGAGGGAGGGAAGGTTGCTGACAAATGAAGTCTAACTACTCCAATGGAATGTTATGGTGAGTTCATAACTTCTTTATCTGACGTAGTTAACTTCATTTGATCATCAACCTGTGGGACAGAGTCCCCAGCTACCCGAATCTTGGGAGGCCCTTAAGGAAGGATATTCCGGAGCACTGCAGAGCCAAAGGAAGCCCTTCCTCTAGAAACCAAATCTAGTTTATAATGTGCAATGAAGGTGTGAGAGGAAGCCCAGGTAACAGCCGAACAGATATCGTCCAGAGAAACTCTAGACCAGAATGCAGCTGAAGTAGCCACAGAACAGGTAGAGTGAGCATGAACCCCTTCTGGGGCTGGTAATCCAAGTTCTCCAGAAGCTTGCAAAATACAAAGAGAAATCCACTTAGCGACAGTCACTTTTGAAAATGGTTTTCCCAAAAAGGGTCTAGCAAAGGAAACAAAAAGCTTGTCAGATTTACGAAAAGGTTTGGACCTATGCAAATAAAAACTTAACTGCCTGTGCACATCAAGCAAATGAAGTTTATATTCTCCTTTATTTTGAAAATTAGGGAAAAATTCAGGCAAATTAATCAACTGATTAATATTTGACTCTGAAGCAATTTTAGGCAGAAAGGACGGGTTAGCCCTGAGAGATACTCTATCCTTCTGAAACACTAGGTAAGACGGTTTCTTACACAGGGCTTGAAGTTCTGACACTCTCCTGGCTGAAGTAATAGCCACCAGGAAGGCTGTTTTCCATGATAAGAATTTTAAGTCAACTGATGCTGCGGGCTCGAATGGGGAAGGAACCAAGGCCTGAAAGACCAAAGTCAGATCCCACGGCAGGGAAGGATTCTTAACAGGAGGCCTCAGAAGAAAAGTACCTTTCAAAAAAGTCTTGCAAATTCTGGCAGCAGCTACGGAGCCTGAATTTTCCCCCACATGAAAATGGGAAATAGCCGCCAGCTGTACTTTCACTGTGGAAGGCTAGCCCCTTGCTGGAAAATATGAGACAAAAAGTCTAACACCGCTGGAACCGGAGCGGTAAAGGGATCCAGATTTCTCTCTGAAGCCCAAATGGAAAAACGTTTCCACTTACTACTGTAGACTTTCCTGGTAGAGGACTTATGTGCTGCTATCAGGATGGATTTAACTGGCAAAGAGATACCAGGAGTCCTAGCAACTAAGGTAACTGGAGTAACCAAGCTGTGAGCTTGAGGTTGTCCAGATTCGCGGGAGCAATTCCCGAGGGATTATGAATGAGATCCAAGATCCAGGGCGGAGCTAGGAGATGAGATAGCAGGCAAGGGGACCAAACTTGATGAGTCCAGAATGGTGCTACGAGAATAACTGTGCTCCCCAACAAGCTTTCTGTAAAAATTTTGTCTTGAGTGGAAGCGGGAGATGTGCATAAAGAAGACCAGGTGGCCAAGCATGGACAAGAGCATCTCTTGGGGGCTTCCCCCCCATCAGGAGAATTAGAGCAAAAAACTCGCTGCACTTCTCGTTGGACAGTGATGCGAAGAGATCGCAGCAAGGCTGACCCCACTTGAGGAAGATCTGGTCCGCTACTTAAGGGTTCAGAGACCACTCGTAAGGTGAAAGGGGAGTTCTGCTCAATTTGTCTGCCAAGATAGTGGACCGACCCGGAGTGTGCGTTGCTATCAGAAAGTGGTTGGTGGAGATCACCCATTCCCATACTCTCATCGCCTCTCGACAATGGGGATAAGACCTGGTTCCCCCCTGTTTGTTGATGTACCAGACCACTGAAATGTTGTCTGACTGGATGGCAATAGTTCCCAGAGGAAGAGAGGCATGAAGGGTCTGCAACGCTAAAAGGACTGCTCTCATCTCTAGAACATTTATATGCAGAACAGTCTCGTTCTGAGTCCACGTGCTTTGGACAGTCCTGCCCAAGCAGTGCCCCCCACCCTAAGTGGGAGGCGTCCATGGTCACCGTGGCTTGGGGCGGAGGTGCAACAAAAGGGCGCCCTCCTTGCAATTCCTGGGATTGGAGCCACCACGTGAGAGACTTCTTGCACACTCTGCTTATAGGAATCGGAAAATCTAGAGACTGATGTAGTAGAGATCACTGAACTTGTAACGTCCACTGTAAAACTCTCATATGCAGACGTGCACAAAAAATGAGGTTTATAGCTGCTGCCATGGACCCCAAGGCTCTCAGGACTAACTCTGCTGGTGGTGCAGGGGACTGAAGGCGCGCCAATACATCCAGGGCCAGGGCTGTGAAGTCTGTCTGGAGTCAAAAATATCCTGGCCTGAAGAGTGTCTATTCTTGCTCCTATGAAATCTAGAATTTGAAAAGGTTGGAGAGAAGACTTATTGAAATTTATCGTGGTCCCCAGCCGGGTAGATAACTGAAGGAAGAAATCTCTGGCTAGTACAAGTTCATGCCTGGTGGAGGCAGAGAGAAGCCAGTCGTCCAGGTACAGAAAGACCTGAATGCCCTAAAGCCTCAGGTGGGCCACTACAACTACCATAACCTTGGTAAACACCCTGGGGGCTGTGGTGAGACCAAAGGGTAGGACCCTGAACTGGTACTGACTGACTCCTAGCCGAAAGTGGAGGAATCTCCTGGATCGCCTGTCCATCTGAATAAGGTAGTACACACCCCTGAGGTCTATCAAGCACATCAAGTCTTCCTCCTGAAAGAAGGGCAGGATGGATTGTAGATTGACCATCTGGAACTTTTCCTTGGCAACGGACAGGTTCATCGCTGACAAGTCGAGAATCGGCTTTAAGTCCCCCGTCTTTTTTGGCACCAAAAAGAACCTGGAATAGATGCTTAATCTGGACTGGTCTGGGGGCACTGGCTGGATTGCTCTTTTTTCTAGCAGCTTTCATATCTCCAAAGCTGCCACTTCCCTTTTAGCGAGTGGAACATCCAGGAGGAGTCTTGAACAAAGTGGGTTGTTTATGAAGGGAATAGAATAACCTGTGGATATTATTTGAAGCACCCAGCAATCTGACATGATGGACTCCCATTGGGCTAGGTGCCTTGAGAAATGCCCCCCCGACTGCCTCCATAGAGGAGAAGTCGGGCAACCCCTCAGGGCTGCTGGGTGGGTCTGTCAGAAAAGGGTTCCCATGACCCGAATTTTTTCGGTCACCCTATGCCTCTGGGCCGGCATCTACCTTGTCCCCATCTGTCTCTGGGGGAGGAGGAGTCCCGGGTGTTCCGGGACTGCAGAGATTTCTGGAACCACAGCTCCTTTTGCTCACGCTGGTTCCTGAAGAACCACCTTTGAGGATTAGAGAAGCGGATCCCAATGGCTGACTACGTTTTCCCACCCTTCTCACTCTGGACATGCATCTCTCAGACAATTTTCCCTAACAGGGTCAAACCGTCAAAAGGGGCGTTAGCGAAGGACGCCCTGAAAGGTTCTGAAAAATTGCAGTCAGAGCCAGGCATGACGCCTCATGGCAATACTGGACCAGGCTGCCCTAGCGGCTCCTTTGGTAGCATGAGAGAGTCAACGCATGGATGTATTTGACACAGATTTGAGAGTGGCCATACGAGCGGAGAAAGTCCATTTATCCTTAACCGAAATAGACTCCAGGGGGACTTAGCATACTCTTTCACAAGGTCATGCTGCAGTCTGATTATGTGGGCCATGTAATTCAGCGCCCTATAGCAAAGGTAGCTGAAGCAAAAGTCTACTTTCTAAGACAATCCATCGCCCTGGACTCCTTGTCCAGAAGATGGACGGAGGAACTTTCCTGGGCGAGTTCCTTTTTGGTGGCCGCCGCCACCACCACCATGGCATCAACTGGGGGAACCCTTACTCCAACTGGCTTTGTTTGCAGGAGGACTCAATACCTTGTTGGACCGTTTGGGTATTGGCTCTACGGTGTCTGGTTCCTTCCAGGCTCTGGTAATGATAAGGTCCACCAGAAGCTCGGCCGAGGGGGACACCCAAGAGGTAGATGGGCCTGTATTGAACACCTCCGTCCAAGGAAGCTTTTTGGGTGGACAAACCCCCCCCAGCAAAGAATTTCCATTACATCTCCGAAGGAGATGTCTTCGGGGGTGATCTGGGGGAACCTATCCCTTCCTCCAAGTCAGTATCTTCTGTGAGGGACTCAGGGGAGTCCATGTGCCTCCACTTGCACTGGCATTTGCGAGGGACCTCCTCGGGGGGACTCTCCGGGGAGGGCTCGCAAACCATCTCATATTCCTCAAGGGGAACTGTCTGGGCCATACCAGACACAGGCTGTTCCTGGGAGAACTGGATGATGGAAGACAAACTCAGTTGCGAGGAAGCAGGGGTGGACTCCAAGGAAAGAGTGAGGGGTCTCGATCTTCCAGAGAGAACGCTCTCCACAACATCGAAAGCCGAAGGGGAACCAGCTTCCCTAAAGGTGGTGGGGTGGGTTGCGGTACCCCTTGGATCCGACGAGGGATCGGAGCCAAGGCTGGGCACAGCCAGGCCCAAGGAGACTATATGCCCCCCTAACACAACTGGGCCGATGACACACTCATCCCCTCGGATCCGACACCAGATCTTGGCTCCGAGAGCTCGGATCTGACCAGGGATCCGACAGGCTCAAGGGCATAGCCTAGAGTCAAGGTACCACCGGCGCCGACTCACTGCCTCTGGGGCTCCTTGTATCCATAGACTCTGAAACCAGAGGGTGGATCGGAGAAGGAGGTATCGGGGCAAATGGGGCTGAACTCCCCGATCTGGCTGGGGAGGGGGGGCAGCAACACTCCCATCTGCAATTGAGTTTGTAGAAACCTCCTCATCATCCGGTCCATATCGGCTTCAGAGAGGCTCCTACTAGACTTCAAGGACGCCACCGACACCGGCCGGGACAGCAGATGCGAGGACAACCTCAAAGCAGGCCAAGCCTCTTGGAAATCATGGAGAATGTAGCCGAGGGGAAGATGGCCTTGCAATTTTTTACGGAGACACTAACACCTTGGTGGGAGGGGGCCGACGGATCCCAGTCGGCTTGCCTCTTGCGACCCTTCTCTCGGTCTCTCTCTATCTCTCACTTTTTCTTTCTCTCTATGTCTGTCTTTCTTGGCCTCTCTCTCCCTGTATAGAGGTGAGAGTCCCAGACAGGAGATGAGGGCTGGAAGGCTGAACAGCCTCAGCCGTGGCTGAAGAAGAAGATGAAGGAGAAGTAGTAGTAGCTGACAATGCGGGTAAGAGAATCAGCCTGGTCATGCGCAAGGCCACACAAATTTTGCAGCCTGTTGACAAATGATTGACCCCCAAAAAGACTACGCACAGAGCATGGCGATCAGCTGGGGACAGCTTATGGCCACACTCTGTGCACTTAGAGAAAGTCGGTTTTTGACTTTCAAACATTCCTGCTTAGACAGCTAAGACAGGAGCAGACACACATACACACTCGCTAAGGGCGGGAATGGGGGGCCTACACAACCAAAAGTTTAGCAACTCTCTAAACTACAAAAGTTTTTAAAACTATACACCAAAACCACCTGATGGAGAACATGGGAAGTGTTATGCACTGATTCACACAGAAAGGGGCACACACAGACTGAAAAAAAATAGATTACATCCAACTAACCTCCTGGAGCTCAGAAATCTCTTGCTGGCAAAGCTGCGGCAAATGAGAGCTGGGGATAGAAAGGAGGTTGCAGTGTAGTATGGGTAAGGGGGAAGAGCTTGGATCTTTAGCCTGGTAAGCTGTCGGCTCGGATCCGTATCGGATCCGGAACCCACAAAAGTTGATGATCAAATGAAGTTAACTACTTCAGATCCATGATTTCCACTGAAACAACTGACTCATTCTGGAAACAGTTTCAGAAAATCCTTCAAAACAACTGGATTAAGCCACGTTCTCCTCAGAAAGTACAGTTGTGTACACTTACCATACATGTAGATGTTCGAGTGAATTCACTGTTGCAGTCATTACATTTGGGTAATCTGCTGGCAAGTTGCCCTCAGTCGGCCTGATTAACAAAGTCTTAGGTCCTGCATCGGTTGCTGTCCCTTCTTCCATGACGTCAGGTCGTCGGGGGTATAAAACATGCAGCCGATGCCATTACATCAGTTTTTCTTGCCCCAGATGTCAGGTGCCCCCCAAATGGGGAGCAAAATATATAAGTAATTAAAAGCACAAAAATATACCTTCAAACAAAAGCAAACACATCAAAAAGGCTTTTAAGCATAGTAGACGAAAGTAGAGATATAGTAAGAAAAAAACAGGGTGCTGGAGGGAGGGTAACCAGGACTGCAACAGTGAATACACTCGAACATATACATTTATGGTAAGTGTACACAACTGTACTATGTTCTTCGTGTTTCACTGTTGCAGTCATTACATTTGGGTAGATTCCCAAAGCTATGGTTGGGAGGATGGATTTATTCAGCATTAGGACCAGCTATAAGGCCCTGCAAAACAGCAGTGGGAAAGCCAGCTCTGGATTTAGAGAAAATTGGTAAGTGATAATGCTTGGTGAAAGTATGAACTGAACTCCAGGTAGAAGCTTCTAGAATATCCCTGGTAGGCACACCTCTGAGAAAGGCTGTAGAAGTAGATGCAGACCTGGTGGAATGAGATCTGATCCCCTGGGGGATAGGTTTTCCATGGTGCTTATAGCAGAAATGAATACAATGGCTTATCCATTTAGAAATGGCTTGTTTTGAAATAGCCTTCCCCTCTGCTCTGCCTCTGCAGCAAATGCTACCAGCAGCTGTTCAGATTTTCTTCGAGATTTAGTCCTGTCCAAGTAGAATCTATGTTGTCTGTGTACATCCAATGAATGCAGAATCCGCTCCCCCTTGTTCTGTGGATTGGGAAAGTAAGTTGGCAAATGAATGGACTGATTAAGAGCCACACTGGATTGGTCCTGAGTGACACCTTGTCCGTATGAAAGATGATGTAAGGCTCCACTGCCATAAGGGCCTGTAATTCAGATATCCTTCTAGCTGAAGTGATTGCTAAAAGGAAGGCTGTTTTCCAGGAAAGAAAATTTAAGTCTGCAGTAGCAGCTGGCTCGAAAGTAGGTAGAGTGAGTTTCTCTAATAAGTTAAGGTCCCAGGCAGGGGTTGGAGCTCTCCTGGGTGGTCTCAAGTTTTTGGCCCCTCTGAGATACTGCTTTAGCAGAGAATGAGAGAAGAGGGATGGTTCTGTGTTGTAATGAGCTGAAATGGCTGAGGCATGGATTTTTATGGAGGAGAAAGACAGGCCCTTGTGAAGCATCTCAGTTAAGTATTGCAAAATCTGTGGTAAATTGGGAGCTGCTGTGCTCATCCCTTGAGAGTGAGTCCAGACACAGAATCTTTTCCATTTGTTAGCATAAGATTTCCTAGTACTAGATCTTCTCGCCTCCAAAATGCCATCCATCACAGGTTTGCTGAGGGATGCTAAGGGGGGATTTAAATGATTAGCCAAGCTGCAAGATTCAATGTTTGGAGCTGAGGGTGCAGAATTTTGTTCTCCTGCTGCGACAGTAAGGAAGGTGTCTGAGGCAGGTGCCATGGAAAAATGAGTGACACACTGCGCAGGAGTGAGCACCAGTGTTGGCGAGGCCAGTCTGGAGCAATCAAAATCATTTTTGGTTTGTCCTGTTTGACGTTTAGCAGAACTTTGGAAAGCAGAGGCAGGGGGGGAAAGGCACAGACTGAACCAGCTGAAGGGATAGAGCATCCACTTTCCAGGCTTTTTTGTGATGAGTTCTTGTGCAAAATTTGTACAACTGATAGTTCTGGAGTGAGGAAAAAAGATCTATGTCTGGGCTCCCCCCACTTGCGTATCAACATGTTGAAAATCCGTGGTTCCAGTTTCCATTCGTGTGGGTCCATGAGATTTCTGCTTAGTTCATTTGCCAGAGTATTCAACTTTCCTGGCAGGAATTGAGCTTGTAGTTGTACTTGGTAGCACTAGGCCGTGTTCCACAATGCCATGGTAGTCTGCAGAGGGAGTAGGAATGTGTACTCCCCTGCTTGTTTATGTACCATATTACTGTGGTGTTGTCTGTCTTTATTAGTAGTTGTCCTGGATGAAGGTAGTTCTTGAAGGCTGTCAGTGCATTCTGTACAGCTAGCATTTCTTTTTGATTGACATGAAGGTGCATTTGATTTGGGCTCCATTTGCCCTGAATGCACTTCCCTGCCAGATGAGTCCCCCCCCCCATGCATAGTCTGATGCATCTGTAGTTAGGGTTTGGGCAGCAGGGGGTGGTGTGAATGGCAGTCCCTTGTTTTGGTGGCAGGCCTCTGCTCACCATAGGAACTCTAGACGTGGGCAAGGTATGATAGGAATCATTGTTTCCAGGCTGTGACAATGCTGACTCCATAAACTTTTTAAGTACCACAGAAGTTTCCTCATATGCAGTCTTGCATATGAAATTAGAAGAATGCAGGAGGTCATGAACCCCAAAGCTTACAGTATTTGTCTTGCAGATAGCAGGGATTTTGTGGCCACCTGTTTGAATTAAATCACCAAATGAATTTGCTTTTCTGGCATAAGGAAAGCCATCTGGGCAGTTGTGTTCAAGCTTGCACCTAGGAATGTAATTTTTTGAGATGGTACCAGTTGTGATTTCTTTTCATTTACTGTGTACACTAGACAAGTTAGAACCCTTTTTACAAACGCCAGATGTTTTAGAAGAGTGGCCTGGTTTTCTGCCTGAATTAGACAATCGTCCAGGTATGGATATATATGAATATTTCTTTGCCTGCAAAATGCTATTACTGGAGCCAGGCATTTTGTGACCACCCTGGACGCAGTAGACAAGCCAAAGGGCAGTGTAGAGAACTGATAATTTATTTATTTATTTATGTATTTATTTACATTTGTTGACCGGGATAATGCAAGTAGCCTGCTTTGAAGCGTAGGTATCTTCTGCAAGATTTCCTGATTGGGATATGCAGGTAAGCCCCTTTTAAATATAGAGTTGCCAACCAGCCATCCTTGCCTAGCATAGGAAGTAACTGGTGAAGTCAGCATCTTGAATTTTGGAATGTCCAGAAATGTGTTTAGAGTAGACAGGTCCAGAATTGGATGCCATTATTTGTCTTTTCTGGGTACCAGGAAAAGTCTGGAATAGAAACTTAAGTCACTTTCCCTCCTAAACGTGGGGGCTATTCAACTAGTACCAGAAGAGGAAAAGGACTAGTTTCTGAGCCTCTGCCCACTTATTTGGGGGCAGGTCTGGCCACCCAGTTGGAGTTGGCAACATGTGGAAATTAAATCTGTATCCATGGGACACTATATTCAAAACCCATTTGTCCTGGGTTATAAGTTGCCAGTTTTTTGCATGAAGAGCCAGTTTTCTCCCCAAAGGGGCGACTGAGAGGTAAGTGCTTGGTAATTTTAAAGGAAAGTCATTGAGACGGTTTACCACAGGGTGCTGTCTTGTTATTTCCAGATTTGGAAGCGGAAGCACCCCATTGCTTAGTTCTGAAAGTCCCTTGGGATTGAAATCTGGTGCTTTTGGAGAGTCTGGGTTTGGTTTGAGTGGCTCTGGAAGGAGCTGGAAAGGACCAGTTCTTAGTAGGCCAGTGCCTACTATATCTTGGAGGTTGTACTTGTAAGAAATCTTTCACAGTTTGCATAGATTTAGCTTTATCTTCCAAATTGTTTACAACTTCTTCAGCCTTATTGCCAAACAGACGGTCCTGCTGCAAAGGAGCATCCAACAGTTTTGCTTTAACATGATCAGGCAGAGATTGCTCCTTAAGCCAAGCATGCCTTCTAAGCACATAACCAGTAACAGCAGCCCTGCAAGAGGCCTCTAAGGAATCAAAACCACTTTGCAAAGTATGTTTTCCAACTTTTTCAGCTAAATGCAATAAATCCTGTAAATCCTTATTTTCCACACAGTCAGAAATCAACATCATTTGCTGTTTAAGCAGTCCCGTGATATGCTGCTGATATTTTAGCGTATGGAATTGACAGTTTAAAGCCCTGATTGCCAAGGTTGCAGAATTATAAACTTTTTTACCCCATCTATCCAGCGCCCTGGAGTCTCTATCAGAAGGGGTAGGATTTTTAGCAGTAGAAGCTTTAATGCCCTTGGGCCCCTGAGAAATGGTGTCAGGGTGAGCAACAGGATTTTTGAAAAGGAATTTGTGGGACTCAGGAACCCTGTATTATCTGTCTGGTTTATTAGGGGCCGGAGGCAGGAAATCAGGGGCCATACTGGATTCCGAAAACACAACAATGTCTAGTACAGGGGGTATAGCCAAAGGCCTATGCTGAGGAAGAAGAAAGAAATTCTTCAGCCTCTTTTTGGATTCAGAAAAATCCTGACTTTCCCAGTGGAAATGCTCCCTTAAAGTATGTAAAGTCCCCAAAAGAAAAATCCTCAGGTGGAGAAGCAGAAGGAATGGAATCCTCTGCATCAGAGTCCTCATAAGTAGGAATGGCCAAATCCAGGTCATTAGAAGAGTCAGAAGAAACAGAATCCTGTTCAGAAGATTCATAGTCAAGTTCAGCACTAGGCCTCTTAGAAGGGGGGGATGACTACCCCTGATTAGAGTAATTAAATCTTCAGCCATTTTGATCATTTATTTTTTAGGCATAGGGGCCTGAACATGTGGCCGGGGCGTCATTTTTTTAGACATACATCGAGATTTAGGTCTTAGTATGGAAGGTGGAGTCAGTTTAATATGCAAGTCTGTAGGCCTGAATACACCCTCAGAAGCCGGTGCTTGCACAGCGGCTCTGGACCCATTCAAGGTAGAGACATCCGCGGGTTCCATAGGTGAAGCATCTCGCAGCATTCCAGACTCTGAATGGGTCTCAGCAGAGGCCTGCGAATCAGAAGTAGCGGGTATCAGGGGCTGCGAAAGCGCCTCACTGAGTACCGGTGAACTAGTGACTGGCTTAGGAGAAGCGTCGGCAGTTTTGGACCTCAACGGCCTGTCTCTGGCTTTTTCTTAGCGTTTTTTCGGTATTCCGGTAGTCGGATGGTTAACCAATGTCACTTCTGGATAATTAAACCGAGAACCGAAATATTTAGAAGGAAAAACATACTGACAATGGATAGTGCGTTGATTAAATAAAGCACAAAACAGACAGCCAGGTACGTCGTGGTCAGGGCCTAGGCAAGGAATACAGTACAAATGAAAATCCTTATGAGGTATTTGCTTCCCACAAGTAATACAATTATTAACTTTTACTGACATCGGTAAGGAGCAAGAAAAAGTTTCCCCAATGGGGTACTTAGCTTTTATTTGAAGACTTCGGTTCTGAAACTCGAAAACGAAAACTTCAGGAGTCGGACGACCGGCACTTGCGAACTGCTTCTGCTTCGGGCACTGCGAGACTGATGTAATGGCGTCAGCTGCATGTTTTATACCCCTGACGGCCTGACGTCATGGAAGAAGGGACAGCAACCGATGCAGGACCCAAAACTTTGTTAATCAGGCCGACTGAGGGAAACCTGCCAGCAGATTACCCAAATGTTATGACTGCAACAGTGAAACACAAAGAACATCCTGAATCAGAAACCTGGAAAGACAAAATCTATCCTGTCACAACTTTGAAATTCAAAATTTTTAATCTCTTCACAAAATGAAAAATCTCTTTTTGTTTTACAAAAAAAACTGCAACAGTGGAAGGGTGCACAGCCTGAACTAAACTCTGAGCTAAGCCCAATAAATCACTCCTTGTCCAGAGTAACTGAGACAGGAGATGAAATACGTCATAGTTTCTGCTTCTTTTTGACATGAATTTCTGAAAAACAGACCCACTTTTGCCAGGAACAACCTCTACAGGGATGGGCAAGTAGTAGCACTCTCTGCCACTTCTTCTAGGACCAACAAAAGTGATGCTCCCTTGCCCATCAAGGGCACTCAAACAGCCCCAGAGGACCTTTCTAACCCCTGCTCCATGGTGGCTGTAGGGACTACACGAGCGAGAGCAAGGGAAAAATATGATTCGTTTGAGGAGCCAGTTTTTGCCACAGCAGTCACCTAACCTGCTATGCTAGCAAATGCTGTTTATCAAATTTCTTCTTGGAAGAACCATTGTATTGGTAGATTGTTCCATGGCTGAGGTGAAAAAGATGCCAGATTCTCAGGAGAAGCTTGGCAGTAGTTGTCAGTAAAAAATGTACTATATGTTGTAAAACAAGTAAAGTTTGTCCCATTAAAACACAGTAAAAGTTAGTTTAAACTTTCCTCAGATGCCAAAAGTTAAACAAAACTTTTACCACAAAAAGGGTATTTCAAAATTAGTTTTAACAACTTTACCACAAAAAGTAAAAACAAGTGATTATCCCATTTAAAAGTAATTAAAAGTCATGTGGCAGTCATAATAAAACACCTCCTCCTACGTTAAATAATAAAACTTTACATAAAAATAAGATTTTTGTCAGAAAGAATAAAGTTGAAGGTTCTTTACTCAAAGGGAACTTATCTGCCCAGCACTGGAATAATGTTAGCTAACTGTCAATCCTTGGAAGTCTGCAAGAGGAGCACTCTTCGGCAGCAGGAAAGTTCTAAAGGCAAAAGTGGCCAAACCTGATTTTTAGCCAACTCATCAGCTCAAACTAAAAGAAAGGGTACATGGAAGGTGCCGTGAAACCTGGCCAGCTGTTATATCCTTAGCAGGATAAAACTAAGGTTACTGCAGCAGTGATCAAATGATGTACATATCTGGTTGTAACAAATCACAATACTTTTGCTGGGCACAGATATTTTATTTTGTTCCCACTGAAATTAGTATCTCTTTTTGATAACAGTATCAGAAAATGGCAAGCCTCGGAGAGAAATGTGAAGAAACACTTTCCACAGAATCAGAATCTTCATCTTGAGAAGAATTATCTGAAGAATCACACCCCCACCACTCCCTCCTCATCTGACTGTAAATCTGTCAGAATATGCGTGAAATCTTCTCTATTAGCAAGAAGCGAAGAACGAGGATTTAACAGATTAAAAGCAAAGTGCAATCCCACAGCAAATTCCAGCAATTCTTCCCTCTCCATAACTAAAGATAGAAAAGGAGAGATGTTTTTAAGTTTCCACGTTTTCTTCCTAGGAGATTCCCTGAACAGGAAAATCCCATGACAGGAGCACCACCCTTTGAATCAGGCACCTTAACCCAGTTAAGCGGTATACCTTCAACTGTTCCTTCCTCAGAGCCTGAAAAGAGTGGTTGCCCCTTGCACACTGAAGAAAACCACAGCTTAATAGGACATGTCAATTTCTCTGTACTTAGCTGCATCCCAAGGAGTTACAACAGGAGGACTAGAAGCAAAATATGAATGGGTCCAAGGAACTATTTTTGACCACAGCAGTCACACTCTAAGGCAGCTGTGAAGCCATCCAGACAAAGACTCCCTAACAACTTTCTTCTTCTAGCAGATATGGGAAGCAAGAACAGTGGAGACAGACAATTGCTCCATGTGGGGGAAAGAAGCCTTACAAGTGGATAGCAGATCTGAGTGAATCAATAAACCCCCTGACAGGACAATGAAGGTTTTGAGGTAAACTTTTCTGTGACAGTCCCAAAAAGCACAAAATCCTACCACACACACTCTTACTCTACACAAAAAGGTAAAATATGGCAGTAAAAAATGATTTTTCCAGTTTTACTGCATAAGTAAACATCACTTCAGTAACGTGACAGGACCACAAAAATCATTTCCTATCACAAAATCATAAAATTCAAATAAAAATATTTGATATTATTGATATTGACAGATATAATAATGGGAGTTTTTCCTAGAAGCGGACTTATCTGCTCAGTCTTTTAGATTAGAACCACTAAGCAAGCAAATGTGAAGTATTTCAGCAGTAAGAAAGCTCTACATCTTTCTGACAAAGGTGCCCTAAAGGGTTGAAAGCTAGCGAGTGGTCATACCTTAGGTAAGGATATAAACCATACAGCTTAGGCAAGGGCAACAGTCATCTAAATGGTGGAATATCTGGTCATCCAATCACCACTACACTACAATTAACATCTTCTTGACATGGATCTGGCAAAAGAGGCACAGTAATTTGACTAAACTTGCTAACACAGCCAAAATCTAAACAGTAAAGTCAAAAAGAAACATGAACTTCTCTAAACAAAAAATAAAGCCAACAATCTAAATCGTTACTACTGAAAAAAATTTACAAAAGTCATTTTTTTTTTGCAAAGCGAATCTCCTCTTGCTGCACCTATCCACATGCTCACAGCTTAATTATTTATACTTAAGAGGTCAATCACCTAGCGGGTGGGGGGGTATATCCCCCTTCTTGTGTGTTTGACCTTACAAAGTCTGCATAGATTATGTTCAACTTCTCATCTTTAAAGATAATGTGTCCAATGTTGAATACCTATGCAGAAAAATATTGCAGAATCATGCCTACTGATTTATAAGTATGAGAAAAGATAAGACGAAAAATTATTTCACAAACAGACAACAATTTATGTAATGACAGCAACATTACAAAACCATGGTGTTTGCAAGTGTTTCTAAGTTGCACTCTTAGCTTTTCCTAGATTTTAAGTAAAACTTGTCTTGGTGTGTTCACCTTGTAATTTTCCTTGGATCACTACAGAAATTTCAATGTCAATATTACAAAGGTTTTATGATATTTTCAATTGCGAAGGGAAAGTAACTGAAGAGGAAGAAAATAATTTTGCTTTAGGCTCCTATTTTTGCAAAAGGCAACACTACAAAGTTATTGATTTTTTTAAGACAGTTACAACATTGTCTTACAAACATTTAAAAAATATATATGCAGCAAATATGGGGGAAAAACTTACACTCCACAAGGTTATTTTGCAAAGGTGTGCCTGTTAGGATTATCCTTCGTTTTGTACGAACTGAGTTCAAAGACTTCGACACAGCAGAAGCTTCATTTTTCAAAACATGTCCCTCATCACATATCACAAAATCAGGACCTATGCAAGCATAAAAAATAATGTCCTTAAATTAGTCCATTTCTGAACAATGACCAAAGCTGCTTTCTTCATCTTTTGATACCTAAATTGGTTCTATTAAATCAAAATAAATGTATAAATTCTTACCATCTTAACTGAGCTATGAAATGAGCCTTCTTGATGGCTCTCTTATTATGTTTATCTTCTCTTCTGTTTCAATTTAATATTTTCTTACTGATGCACCCATACTAGGAAGTCTGATCACCAGACTCTGGCATAAACCACAGTATTACTCTACCCGAGAAGAGCATGCTTTCTTTAAACTTCCTGACTGCTCCTAAGCACTAAGTGAGCATGCCTGCAAATCAAAGGGAAAAATGAAGATTTCACATACACATTTATAGCAGATATATCAGCTTGCACTTGTCTGACATTTAAAGACGTCCAACAATCACTGTTGGATAGGTGGGCTATGTAAGTAGAGAGATATGGAAGGAGAGCAACTGGGATTCCTGAACAGGGTGCCAACATACCAGCTGAAACACACACAAGGGTCCCTCTATGGCTGGTCTATGACAGGGAAGAATCCCACGCAGCAACTCCATCAGGGCAGAGTTTAAAAAAACAGCCAAAATGTAAACAAACCAGAACGCTGAGTCCTGAAGTACTAAAGGAGTCTTACTGAAAGCAAAAACTTATAAAGTGACCGCAACTCAACTGAAAAAAAGAAAGACATTTTAAATCAAGCAGTAGAAGTAGCCACACCTCTAGAAGAGTGGCCTCTGGCAGCTGAATTTTCCAACTGGCAGTGGTAAACTGCCTGAAAGATAATGCAGTAAGTAACCTATATGGAAAGCATTTGTAGATGACTGACAGCCATTCTCTTATTAGAGCAAGGAAGATGAAAGTACATTTATAGGAGATGCTCACCACAGCTGGAGATCAAGAAAATGCCAATGTAACAGTAAATCATAACATTTGAGATTTACCAACTCACCTGCTCTTGTAAAGCCATATCTTTAACATTCTACCTTGCACACCTTATCATGAAGGGATTCACATCCAGATCCAAGGATGTCATTGTACCCCTGTACTCCTCCCTCATCAGACCCATGATTGAGTACAATGCCCCATTTGGTATGTACCTCACCCGGCACTTGCAACAGCTGGAAAGACCACAAAAGTACCTCACCAAGAGGATCAAGGGTCTCCAACATATGTCTTATTCTGCTAGACTAAAGAAACTCCAGCTCTATTCAGTAGCATACCGCCTGCTCAGAGGTGATCTCTGCCTGACGTACAAGGCCATGTCCAATCAGGAACTGATGGACATGCTCCACCTCAAAAAATCCAAATCCATCAGAACCACGAGAGCTAAAGACTTAAACCTCGGCACAAGTATGAATAGGACATGCTGGAGGGATAGATTCATAACCCAGAGGCTTCCCATGCTCTGGAACAAGATCCCAGTTCATGTTAGGCAGAGCCCCTCACTGACTCTCTTCAACAGAAATCTTGATGAGTGCATGGGAGATCGTAAGTTTACCCCAGGGGTCACATCTGTGTCACTACTAGACAGGGGCACAGTAAACTAATTCTATTATATAAGGGGACCTTCTCTGTGTCACTACTAGACAGAGGCACAGTATTCTAAATCTATTCTGTGCATTTTGTACCATTTTATGGGGTGGCGAAAGCCACATCACTATGGCTAGGCTTACAAATGCCCCAGGGCAGATAGCCTAGTACTAAACTATGAAACTATAACAGCAGTTGACACAAATGACATGAGATTTCTATGAACATTACAGCTCTTTAAGGTTAATCTCTGAAGGGCGATGTGTTTTGCCTCTAGCAGATTAATGTAGTGTGCTTATATGTAATCACATAATAGAACAGTCTGCCAAAAACTTGAAAAGTTTTCAACCATAACTTGAAATAATGCTACCATATAAACAAATACGTAAGCAAAGGAAAAGACGCAGGAGGGTGGGTAGCTTCAATGTTACAATACAACAGGGCAGGCACCACTTGTGCAGGGTTCTGTAACAGTACACCTTCCCTTCTTTTCTTCAACAAAATTTTAATAATTAATTTTTCCTGATACAGTATCTCAACTAACTAAGAACATTTAACGTACACAAATAGTTGTTCTCAAGGATAACCTAAGAAAGAGTAAGAAACTAAGAGAAAAACTGAATAGTTCACGATAACCACCAACATACAATTGGCATAACTAAACAGCAACCTGTGCCGCTACGAGAACACTGGTGGTCTGGAGCGAAGTAAGGGCTTTATCCTTCTGAGCGACAGGGCCACTAACACTAGTACTCCTTTGCCCAGTATTCCCTTATTAAAATGTTAAATTTAAAACATTAATGTTGTACTCAACTTGAGGTATACACTAAAAAGGTTATAGTACAACTGAAGTAATTAACATTACCAATTCAACAGTACATGTAAAAAAAAAAAAAAAAACAACAAAACATTTAATAGTTTTAAAAAAACAGAACTATAAATATTACACTCTTGCCTAAATTAGCAAACGTGTGGGCCCACAGCCTCACATGGCCACACAACTAACTTGTCCATATATAACTTCACCAGAAAAAATTTAGAAAATCTCCAAAGTCTGAAAAATAAGATTAGCCTTCTCATGTAAGAAATTAATATAAGCAAATACTTGAAAATGCCACTCTTCTCCGAGCTCCTACAGTGTAACAATATAAACAGGACACACATTAAATATAACAAAAGAACATCATCAGAGAGAATTACCACTTTTAACTCTTCTAATGAAATTAGCAGAACCTTTCACATAAGATAGCATATTCTCTGCTACATCCGTCAAATATGGCTCAAACATAACTACTGGTTCTACTTCCGAGACATTCTATGCGTGCGTCTGTGTGTGTGCATATATATATATATATATATATATATATATATATATATATATATATACACACACATATACATACATATACATGGATTCCATACATTTAAATGATTCCAGGCATCGGAAAGCTCACTTGGTCGAAAATGGAATATAACCCCTCCCCCATTGCAGTGCAACCCTGGAGTAAGGATATTAAATATGGGGGATGTGGCAGGCGTAGCCCCCCCCCCCCAACATTATACCAATAGTTTTTACTAAAGATATATCAATACATTTCTAATGGATATACCTTCTTGTAATAGTGAATACATTAAAATTATGTGGGAGGCTACTCCCCCCACACCCCCCTTAATTAATATCCTCACTCCAGGGTTGCACTGCAGTGGGGGAGGGGCTATATTCCATTTTTGACCAAATGAACTTCGACCAAGTGAGCTTTCACTGAAGTGCAATGCCTGGTATAATTTTCGACTAAGTGTAATTCGACCAAATGTATGGAATCCATATATATATATATATATATATACATATATATATATATATATATACACACACACACACACACACACACACACACACACACACACACACACACACACACATGGACCGGTAATCAAGGAGTCTCACTCCTCATCACTGGCACCAGTGGGAGACGTACATTGACAGGATGACAAGTACACACACAGTATTTCCAAATGCAGCTCTCTGCATCAAGTGCAATTTCTTTTAAGAGCACACAGAGACCACAGTCAGTCCGGGGCTGGTATCTCCTTTCTTCAGATCCCCAATAAGACTCCTCACTGGCACAGCTACAGAGTTGAAATCTCAGTTTAGTGAACAAGCCAAAACCTCCAGCACCCTCTCTATCCAACCAGTGCTTCTTGTCCCTGCCCAAGTAGCCGACACTCACACCTGGGAACTAGCACAGTTTTACTAGCTATGCCTCCTTCTGCCCAGACTATAAGGTAGTTTCCACTGCCAACAGTCACTCCTTATCAGCTACCTTAAAGCACTTAACAAAGGATGTCCAATCTTACTGTGTAATGTTACTACTAATACAAATTGTAGTTTGACCAAGAGCAAGGCTATAAGGAGAGGCCTACACAGTGTCACCAAATATGCAAGTTCTCTCAGAACTTAAATATCTCTGGACACATCATCCACAATGAGAGGTTGAAATACATTAAATAATAAATATTAAAAGAACAAGAGCACACTCAGTATATATTTACAGTGACAGCAGAGTTCAAAATAACAGTAAATATTTAAAACAATACTGCAGGACATACTCAAATAAAGAAAATATCTAAGCTAAGCTTTGCTATATTCCTCACTACATCTAAGAGAATTACTATACCTTACCGCACTTAATTAGAGCAGCAAGGCAGAGGTGTGGTGAATGGATCTTGTTGTCAGGTCAAAGACAGAATACAGAATGCTCGCACTCTCTCTCCCTCACACACACAGACTTCTTAAATTAATATCTCAATTATTACTGCTGGGATAGCTTGCAGAATTACATAATTTCTTGTCATCTGACTCTACCCCCAGGTAAACCCCCTCCTCTGCTGAAAGCTAGCAGTATTTAGCATCCACCAGGCAAAATACATAGATCTCAGATCTTTTGGCAGATGGGGAGGAAGGCATAAAACAATTTACATTCCTCCACATTTAAAGACAATACAGAAAGTTTCCTAGTTCTTGACATTATGTCTCCTTCTTGCACTGAAACTGAAAGATAACATCTTTTTATGGCCTGGCCATACAGTAATTTAATTTCAGTTATTTTTCTGAAGTTAACCTCCTGTATTCCAGTTTCCACTGTTAAAATATATATTTAAACAGTTACAATAGTGCATGTACATTTCTGTTCTTTTCCAGTTAAGGTACACTATGGATACATTTCAAGCACAAGCACTCTACAAAATATCTATTCAGCACACATCTGTACAAACCATCTTATGACATACAGTTCTAATACATTTGTAACACAAGCATCCCACATAGATCATGCTGACATTCACAAATGACATACAATTATTTACAAAATTCCAGATAGCTGGGCTGGCAGTATCTCATTTTGTGGCATATGCATACATACACACACTCACCCAAGGAAGCACTCAGTTTTAGGATGAAACAATTAAATATGGGAATAACTCACTGGCATGTAGGCAAATCAGTTAACTATTCCTGAATTATACGACTTATCACTACAATTAACTTCACTTCTAGGTACAGAAACATAATATGTACATTAACAAACACTAACATATGTTTTAATTTAAATTTTGATGAGACTTTTAATGAACTGTACAAGAGAAACAACATTACAATAATGAAATCAGATAAAGGTAGATAATTATAGATACTGCAGGTTATAAATAAAAATGTTAGACAATTGTCAGATATTTATTCACATTTGCTTACTGAAAAGTCTAAATGGGCAAATCCCCTTGTGAACTGATGCCCAAGGAGAAAAACTCCATAGAAATTTCATTAATTTACACTCTTCACAATATTACAGAAGAAAAAAATGAAATAATACACAGGACGGTACAAATTGAACATACAGTTACATAAAAAGACATACATCAAGAAGGTTAGATTTGAGAATTATTTATTTACTGACATTTGTTTACCAGAAAAGTAAGACTTAATAATTTTGTTAATTTCAAGGGCAGGATTGGAGAGAAAAACTCAACAAATAAAAGAACAAAAAATACATATACCTCTGTGAAAACTGACATATTAAAAATATATTAATGCACATAAGAACATATATGGAAATTTTAGAGGAAAAATTAGAAATATGCAATGAATGCATGAGTGTAAAACAGGAATATATATAAAAACAGAATAAACTGAAGAAAAATTATTCCCAAGTAATTACACAGTTTACAAACATCTGCATGAAAGTACAAAAATTACAGAATAACACATTGTATGTAAGGTTGCACTTAAAGGCATAACATTAAGAATTAAAAAATGGGGTAGAAAGCATTACAGGAAATGGTCTGGATATATGCAGGAAAAGAAACACAAAAGATTCCACTGACCAGAAACACACATTTTGTGGTTATATATGCAGGAAGAAGCATTTACAGGGTTCTACTACGAAAATGTGTATAAAAATGAGATAACACATTTGCTGTAGTAAACAATGTCTACTATCCCTACTGTTATGTAATCACAGTGTTAGTAAGCATACATAAACGCAGACACACCGCTGCAAGGGTGTGTGGGTATGGTGTCCGCCTCAAAGAGAGTACAGGTCGTCTGGACTCTCAGTGAAAAGCTAATACATTCACTGTTTGTGCAGCATATGGTAGGCCTCTAGTAGTGTTTCAGTCTTTCTGCTAAGTGAGTGTGTGTGTGTGTGCAGGAGTGTGTAATGGGGTTGTTGCTGGTTAGAATTTCATATAATCATAAACAACTATGGCACACCCAAAGTTCAAAGAAGTGTCACTGATCCTCCTTTGAGAGTTATACTCTCTCACAAAAGCTGAGAAATTGAACAGACAGCTGTTATGGTTCACAAATATTTGAAGAAAGTAGTAAAGAATATACCGTTGCATATAAAAGAATTTGCTGATTTTGTCAAAGAGTTGTAGAAGTAGCTCTCCCTCTGATAACTGTATACTTGTAACAATGGATGTGTGTGTGTGTGTGTGTGTGTGTGTGTGTGCTCTTCACATTGATATACGTCAGGAACTTGGAACACAATAGCACAAACAATATTTACCTGATCACACAAATTTCTCACAAGAGAAGAGTTGAATTACTTGACAGAGTTTGAAAACTGCTTTGTCAACTTTTTGGCACATTATACATAAAACAGACCAACAATGTGGATATGAGGTCAGTTATAGCCCCCACTCTGATTAATTTTGTATTAGCCTTTTGGGAAGAACATTATACCTGCAGTTTTATTTTTTGGCAGCACGTTAAAGACTGTTCAATTGACACCTTTTTTTTTTTACTCAGGTATTGTTGGTAAATTGGAAATGTTTTTTACTTCTATCAACTGTATTACATGTTTAAAGCGTGCACAAATATTGATTACGACTATTAACTTTTTAGATTTAGCATTATATAGGATATGAACATCTGTCAACTATGTAGCAGCTTTTATAGGAAGCCAGAAGCTAGCATTAAACACATATACATCCTCTTTACATAAAAAAGACCACCTCTATAAGTACTGATGTCAATAATCTAAAGTTACATCAGATGACATGAAAAAAAAGTACAGCTGCACAAGGCTTAATTACTTGTAATAGCAGATATTCAAAATTTCTATTGCCTCAGTAATACATGTGTTTTGGGCCTGTACAAACCCATGTTGGCAGCTTTCCAGAGCACAGAATCCCCTCCCTCTAATTCTCTGTGATAGAGGATTAACTAATCCCCTCCCATCAGGGGACTCCTAAACCCTGTAACAGAAAATCAGTTATTCAGGCTTTTAGTACCAAGCAGGAAGAATCAAGGGCAAGATGTAAGAACTGCCTAAAATCAACTAATTCACAGCCACAAAATACCAACAAAAATACGAAAAGCCAACCAACAACACAATAAAGTTGGGTAACATCAAACTATATACAAAATAAGGGGAAGTTGGGTGGGTGCTGCCACTGGGGCAGTGTGAAATTCAAACATCTATCGTTACAGGTAAGTAGGACTTGCACAACTGTACTATGCTCATCAATCACACTGCCTCAGCAGCATATAGGTAGATTCCAAAGATTGCCCTACCTGGTAGGAAGAAGGATAAAGCTCCAGGTACCTCTGGAGAATAGTCCTAACAAAGTCTGCTCTGGAACTTGAAAAGGAACCGAGTTTGTAGTGCTTTAAAGGTATCAGCACAGGACCAGGTTGTTGCCTTTAGAATGCTTCTGGAGTCCACTCCTTTCCAATATGCCTCCAAAGAGGATAAGGGTCTGGAGGAATGTGCCTTAGCCTTGCCTGGAATAAATGTTACCATAGTGGGAGTAACAAAAAAACAATAGCAATGGACAACCAATGAGCAATCATTTGTTTAGAGACATGTTGATCCTTCTTAGCACGAAAATAAATAAATAGCTCTTCAGCTTTCCTGAAGGGCTTAGTTTTGTCAAGACAGTACCTGAGCTAGTGTGCAGATCCAAGGTATGTAAAACATTCTCTCCCTTGTTTTTTTATGATCTGGAAAGAGGTTGATAGCTTGATTCAGGGTAAATTCAGGAACAACTTTTGGCATGAAAGGAGGATTAGTGCATTAAACAACAATGTCCTTGTGAAAAATCAGATAAGTTTGGCTAACCATGAGAGTGTGCAGTTCATAGACACTCACCCTGCAGATGTCAGAGCAATAAGCAAAATAGTTTACCAAATGATGAACTTTAAAACAGCCTGAAGGGCAGGTTTAAAATGAGAAGTTCAATTTTTCAAGAACAAAGCTAAGATTCCAAGGAAGTGGGATTTTGCTTTGGGGGGTGTCAAGAGCAACACTCCTTTCATAAACTGTTTGACCACAAAAAAAAGAGATGAAAGAAGGGGATGCATGGGCAGACAAGCTGAGATGGCTGCAAGATTATCACACTAGATAACCCATTGTTAAGTAGTTCACACAAATATTTCATAAGCAGAGGAGAAGACACCATACTGGGCCCTCCGATATAGGTTAGGCATTATGCAGAAAACCTCTTCCACTTGTAAACATAAGAATTTCTACTTGCAGGTTTTCTTGTCATATTCAATACCTGTTGCATATCCTCATGGAACAAGTGCTTACACAGTATTAAGACAGAATCATCTAGGTTGTCAGTAGAAATTGCTCAAAGCTGGTGTGCACTAGTCACCACTGATACTGTGAGAGCAGATCCACAATGTGAAGAAACTCATGGTAATTGCCCCTGGCCATCTCCATTAAAAGGGAGAATCAACTTTGCCTGGGCCAAAAAGGGAGTCACCACAATTTCTGGTAATTCTTTTTTGATACTTCAGAAATAACTTGGGTATCGGTGGAAATACATAAAGGAATATTCCTGTCCAAGGGACGAGAATGTCTCGGTCATCCAAGCATGGCTACAAGGATTTCTCAAACTGAATTTTTCTGTCTGTTTTGAAAGGAGGTTAACAGAACAAAATAGAGGTAAATCCCCTGTCCTGAGTTTCAACTCGTGAGAGTCTGTCTGAAATCTCTCAGTTTGTCTTACACTAGGTTTTGGTCTGGTGGAATGTATGAGGCCTGAAGCATCACGAAATGATGTAAGGCTAGATCTCAGGTCATCACTGCCAACTGACAGGGTATGACCTTGTACCCTCTTGTTTGTTCAGGTACCATGACTGTTGTATTGCTTATAAATCAATAAAAGGGGACCTAGAGACCATAAGTGGTGAAGAATGTTTAAGGTCTGAATCCCTGTTAACATTATTTTGTCATTTATGTGCACTGTAGCATCCAAAGGACCTCATTAACCTTGCAATTGAGCTCCCTGTGCACTGTTTTCCATTGAAAATCTGAACTGATTAAACTTTGGTCTAGAGGGAGAAGGGCATGTCTGGACTGAGACATCTGATCACTCCACCTCTATAATTCTCGTGTCACTAAATCCGGCACTGGTAGCTGGAATTCCAAGGGAAGCAAGTGCTGGGTCCAACACTTTTTTTTTTTTTTTTTTTAAATTACCACTGAATCTTCCTCATGCAGAGTCTGGCATGTGATATTATGAGGCTCGCTGATGCCATGAAGCCTAGAAGTTTGCAAAGGCAGCTTCTTGAAGACAGAAATCCCAGAAAATGTTCTGAACAGTTAGCACTTTCTTTTCAGGCAGAAACTCCGAATGTTGTCAGAGTTCATCATACAACCCAGGCAGATGATTCTTTGTGAGGGTATGAGAGAGGACATTTGTAGGTCTGTTTGTTTATTTATCTTTGCTTACCAGGAAAGTTTGACTCGTTTACAACCATTTTCAGTGGTGGCCTGGGAAGAAAAGTTCCAAATTTGATACCAGTTTTGGTGTGAGATGGCAATTGGTGGTGGTGGCAATTTACATGTCATAAGCAACCTTCAGATGTAAAGTCACCATGAAACAGTATTCGGAAGAAAGGGTAGGACCATTTGCAGGGTTAGCATTTTGAATTTGGGTACTTTTGGAAAGGAATTTAGGCACGGCAAATTTATCACTGATCTCCATAATAGCTCCTTTTTGGGTATCAAAATGATTCTGGTGTAAAATCCTTTTCCTTTTTGTAATGCAAGAACTGGTAATACAACTCTGCTTGCAATTTACCAGACAGAACAGAAGTGTCTGGCTTCACGGGTGCAAGGAAATTTCCCCAAAGGGAAGGGAAGAGGATTTTCTGTCCACTGCAAAGGGCATCTTCACTGAATTATTCTCAACACCCACTTGTCTGAAATTATATGTGCCCAGGCTGCTGTGTTGCACAAAAGCTTGGTGGAAGGGGAACTTGGAGGAGGGACAGGATGTCCTGTCTTGTCATAGTCAAAATGAACACTTTTTATTTTCACAGGGTCTTATAGATCTTGACCTATACAATTATCTTAAAGTCCCTAAACCTGTGATTCCTGAAATATTCGGTATTCCGAAAATTCATAAAGATGTTCATAACCCCCCTTTCAGGCCAATAGTGACCTCGCAATGTTCCAAGACACAACCTCTTGCTATTTTTGTTGACATGAAATTGAAGAATTTCCACTTAAACTATAAACATATACTCATTGATTCGTGGGATTTTCTTGCTAAATTTAATGAGGTTCCTTATGATGAAAACTATATTTTTGTGACTATTGACGTTCGTGATTTATTCTCTGTCATACCCCATGACATTGGGTTAACCTGGTTTGAACAGATGTTAGTCGAATTTAACTTATTTAATGCGACTGACTTCAGGTTAATCCTCGAGAATATGGAACTGGTGTTGAAAAATAATTTTTTATTCTTTCAAGGGGACATATACCATCAGCTGGGGGGTGTGGCTATGGGATCGGCTTGTGCCCCGACCTATGCCAACATCATTATGCTGTTTTGGGAGCTTGAACATGTCTTTAAATCAGACTTTTGGACAAAGGTTATCACATATCTTAGGTTTTTGGACGATATTTTTATGGTTTGGAATGGGACTATTGAGGAGGTGAAAAGTTTCATTGAATATTTACATACAACCACCACCTTTTTGGAGTTCACGTTCCAATATAGTATAGACCATATAGATTATTTGGACGTGACCATTACAAAGAATACTGTGAGCAATAGATATGAGTCCAAGGTCTTTAGAAAAGAATGTTTCTCAAACTCTTATGTCCATTTTGAAAGCGACCATCCTTTACACCTTAGGAAAAACATAGTTAAAGGACAAATGATTAGGGCCTCACGCATGACAAGTGATGATGTTTTATGTTATAAGGAAATGGACTTAATACAGAGATTTTTTAGAGATAGAGGCTATCCAGGATCATTGATTAGGAATGTCAAACGTGAAGTACTGAGAAAACGATATATTCAATATAGGCCATTGTTGACACACAACTCATGTGTGAATGTACAAACCATGACAGTTCTTACTAGGCCTGGGACCAACAATACAGGCAATAATAATATACCCCGTTTAATGTTGACCTATTACAAGGGTATACACTGGATACAAAGGGGTTTAAATGAAGTGTGGCATATGTTCTCCCACATTAGCAGTGACGTCTCTATCTTTCAGCAACCATTAAGATTTGGGTATAGGAAAAATAATAATTTCAAGAATTTATTTGAGAGAAAGAAGCCTTCTAATGGAAATGGTACACAGAGAAAGATGGGGACCCATAAATGTGGTAGATGTGGTCAATGTACCTTTATATTGGGGGAGAAAACACTCTGGCTCAGTAAACTGAATTTGAAAATAAAGAGTAAGGGCTACCACACTTGTAATACAAAAGGGGTGGTTTACTTGGCTTTGTGTTTGACCTGTGGAAATTATTATATCGGTAAGACCGAGCGCAAGTTAAAACAAAGGGTATATGAACATATGAGAGACATAAATACAAGGAATGTTAACAATGCCCTTTATAGACATACAGGGGTGTGTGAAAAAAACAATTTTAAGTTTTGGGTGTTGGAGGAGGTTAAAAGGAATGAGAGGGGTGGTGATTGGGAATCGTTACTTGAATACAGGGAAATGATTTGGCAGCTCAGGCTAGATGCCTGTGGCCCATATGGAATGAACGACCACCTTTCCATAAAACCCGCTCTTAAAATCTTATCCAACAACCCTAAGTTAAACTAAATAACTAAATAACTTAATAATTAACACTGAGCTGTTATGGCAGTTACATAAATAATATATTTTTATTATTAGTAATATATAAAAAATTTTTTTCTTTGGGTACGAACTGATTTTTCACTAGTACTTTTTACACATTTCAACAACAAATGGTGTAAATAGTCAGTGTAGTTTACATACATATAGTTAGTAGCAGGGTTTATATTTAGTTTGTGGTTGTTTTAGGATGACTTCTGGAGCAAATACATTTATGTTATTATAAGATTCATTTATAGCACAATTGTTATTATATAATCAAAGTTTTATGCATTATTTTATTCATATATTTTGATTTATTTTAAATGAGTATTTATTATTAAATATACAAAAAAATTTTTTATATATTTGTACATGAGCAATATTCATCCATCGCTCATTTTTTATTGAATATGCACTGACTATATAGATTAACAATGTACCATTCATGGTTATTTCTGTATAGTACTTTTTGTTTATATTATTGGATACACATTTTGTCAATTATCCAATCAATTAGAAATGTATTTAAGGACAGTTAACTTGGTATATGATGGATTCTGATGAAGTCTGGATGTTATAGATGAAAGCGCGCTCAATCCCACTGTGCTTGTTCTGTCGTTTGGTGTTTTAATAAATCAACATTTTTTATATATTCGTGATACAGTATTTTTGTGGTACGACACGTACTAAGAGCTTACTGGAGGAGACCCTTTATGGTACATGCTTGCGGAGGTGTTTTTTCTTGTGGTTTTTTCTTTGGATGTGGAGAGGAGGTGATTTTGAACACTTTTTATTTGATTTGGATGCATTGTCCTTCTGGCTAACTCTGGTTAGTCTGGGATTTTTCTGTTCTGTCCTTTGAAGCCAGACATCTTGTTAGGGAAGAAACTGGGGATATGAAACATTCTAGACACCCCATGCATCTATTTACCTCTATCATCCCATTGCTTGAAAATCTGGGTAGCACAAATTTAGAATTTAAAGGAGCATTCAAAATCTTATTTTTAAATCCTCTGAAAAAATTCTGATTATGAATGCAAGTCATTAAGGAGAATAGTGACCATACAGAATATTATATTAATCAAGTCATTAAGGAGAATAGTGACCATACAGAATATTATATTAATGAAGTAGCAGACAGTACTCTAAGAACAAAGCCAACAAAAGAATGGAAAAATGAAATTTTGCCAATAGGGTGACTGTAAGTAGGGGTAGAGAAAATATGGAAAAGGGGCTGGAATTTATTGGCGAAAACTGGCAAAGTAATCAAGGTATGCAAATAACTAGAGAGGGAGAAATAATTGAGTCAGGTGAGGTCAAGAAGGCTAGACTGCAGGCGACAGACTGCCTTCCCCATCAAAGATTGATATCAGAGTACAGGCAAAGAGAAAGTGGAAGACCTGGTCTTTTAGAGTTTCCTGTCAAATCTAGAATAGAAGCTGCTGTTAAAAAGGGAATAATTCGTAGGGCATCTAAAATACTGCATGGTAACTATAAGAATGAATCAGAAGAGGTTAGAAAAGATTGGCAAAATAAACTGGGAAGCAGATTACAAGAAAACAATGGGAGGGCATGTGCATGGCTTCCAAATATGCAACAAAGTCCAGAAGGTTTACGATTTTAGCATGGAAATGTTTGCATAGGTATTTTTATACCCCAAGCAGACTTTTAAAAATTTCCACAGGTAGACAGCAAACACTGGAGGTGTGATGAGGAATAAAGAGATAACTGGGAAAAAATGTTTTGGAAATACGAGTTGGCAGACTTTAAAAATTCCCTTTAGACTCTGTCAAATATTAGATGAGCAAATGGCTGTAAGTAAAGAAATTATTCTTTTGAGCTGGGACAAAGAATTGCCTTGACATATAAGGCCTGGTTAAATTTAATTCTGTTGACCGTCAACAAGCAATTACTAGAAAATAGAAATCAAGTCTAAACCAACTGTACTTGAAGTAATGAATATTGTAAAAAAAAAAATAACTTGAGGACAGACATTTAGAAAAGGGAGGGGTGAGGTTAAAGGGAAGGCAGGAATTGAGCAATTTATGCAGTGTTGGACTGTCAACAGTTATAAAGAAAAAATGTGGTGTGAGATTCATTTGATCTAAAAGCAAAATAATGAAAAGCTGTGCAGCTGGCACAAAATATCTGCAATTCAAAATATTTAAAACACGGAATTTGCCCATTTTCACTGTTGTGAGTGGAGTTGGCGTATAGTATGGTATGGGGGGGCTGCCCCTGCATAAAACAGGGCTTATTTTTCAATATTTTGACTGCTATGAGTTTAGACATTTTGACATAAACCCATATATGACATATAATGTATGTAAATAGACCCACATATGATGTATAATGTACGTACATAGAAAAATGTTAATATGGTTTGTTTTATTTTCTATTGATTTATGTTTGCCTATGTCTTAAATGATAATTTAATAAAGGTGCTTAAAAATTCTGGTTATTTAACAAAGCATATCTTCTCACAGTTTTCAGATTATTGCTGAATCCAGGGCTATGTTACAAGTTTCTGTGTTGCCCATACCTTACTTGGATAAAAGGAAGTTTCTTTGTTCACCTGTGAGAGAGGGGAGCTTTGAGCAGCCTATCTGTCCCTGGAGGAGTGGTTTCAGCCCAGAAGTTTGTAGTTTATCAGCCATTTTGGGCTAATTTGTATCTCTCTCACTTCCTGCAATAAAAACCGCATTTGTGCAGTATTGTGCACTGGGCAGCGCCATTTAGCTAGAGTTAAAGTATTCTCGGCTCCAGGAAGTCTACTCTTTCAGTTTTCCCTTGGAACTAGACAAACCTTCAACTTTAGCACTCAAACCATTCATTTCACAGTCAAGCACTTGCTTAAAACTCATAGCAAGCACTAATTAACCCTAGCACTAGATCCCCCTATACTGTCCAGAAGGACAAGTCTCTCTATTCGTCCCCACCAGCCAATCAGAAAAACAGCTTACTCTACATATTCAGGCATATCCAAAGGGCAGTTTCTGGTGTACTCTCCAGTCCAACTGGTGAACCTGGGCATTTTGTGGCAATGTTACAACCGCCTCATGTACACAGACAACCCTCTCCTCCTACCACCAAACACTAATATATGCGAGAAAATGCAATTATACAGCCAAACTGGAGGCAAAGCTCTCTCAACCCAAGACTGGAACTGACCGTCAAGAAGAGAAGGGTAATACTTGCAACACACCACTGGTCTCGCATAGACCTAATAAACCAACACCGGCAAATAACACACATGAATACATGAAAACATACACAGAGGCTCTAAATAAAAATCTGCAAAAGCAACAGAGACCTCCAAAGCAGACATCCAAGCAATCTCCACACCCCATCATCAACCATGAAACACATACTTCACATAATCAGTGTGCCACGCAATCACAGCCCTTAACGTAAAATAACATACCCAACACACTAGTAATAGGCGACTATATAGTCAGGCACACTGATGTCCCACTAACTAGGCTGGACAAGGAGAAGATTACAGTTAGCTGAGTGTCAGGTGCCAGGATCCGCCACATAACACAAGCACTCAAGTCACTCCAAAACAAGTACAAATACAACTCTGTCATTGTCCATGTTGGTGTGAATGACCTGAGACGTACCTCCCTGGACTACATGAAAAGTGACATGGAAGAGCTCTCTGATCATGTAGCCCAGACCGGTATGACCTTGACCCTGGGTAGCATCCTACCCTCACCAAGAATTATGCCACAGTACAAAAAAAATGATCTATTTCAACAACTGGCTAAGTTTCTGGTGTCATTCAAAGGGGATCCAGTATCTGTCTGCCTGGGATGACATGCTCAACAAGCCATGTTGCTTCGCAAGAGATGGCTTGCACCTGTCACCCTTAGGCTTTCGAATACTGGCCAAGGCTCTTGCCACCCCCATTGTGCCTTTTTTAGACAAGGCTCAAAAGACAAACCCACCACCACAAATAGCACAAGTAACCAAAAACTGAGGGTAATGCTACTCAACGCCAGAAGTCTAAACCTTAAAATGCACGCACTCGAGGCACTCCTCAGTATGGAGAACATCGACATCTATGCAGTAACAGAAACCTGGCTTAAGGCTCTTGAGAGCACCCCAGCACTACTAGGCTATAACTCATACCATACCTTTCGGCCACAGAACCAGGACCGAAACACAAAAGGCGGGGGTGTATCCATATTCATCAAGGATACCCACACCTCTAGGTTAGTGGCGCAGCACAATGCATCAGAGATCATCCATGTGCAACTAACAATGGGCAAAACTGCAATCCAAATTGTAGCTTGCTACTGATCACCCACCATGTCCCAGGACCCCCATTCCGCATTTCTGGAGACACTGGGAAATATGAAGGTCCTACCAAACACCTTAATACTGGGTGATTTCAATTACCCAAACATAAACTGGGAGAACTACTCAAGTACTAACTCCCTTGCCCAACGCTTATTAGAATTTATAAACTCAAACGCCCTAGATCAACTGGTCAACACCCCCACCAGAGGGAACATATTGGACCTGGTCATCACCAACATGGGCGACTGGTGTTCCACACCGGAGGTCAACCCCTCGCTGGTTAGATCAGACCATAGACTAATCACTCTGGATATCCACATTCCGCCCCCACCCTTAAATCAAGGAAACCACTATGAAAAACTTTGAAAAACTTTTCAAAAGCAAACTTCACGTTACTTAAGACCGAGGTGGAAAGGTTCACAGCCCCACATGCTAAAGGACAATGCTGTCCAAGCTGCTGAAACCTTTACAAAGGCACTCGTTGAGCATCTGCAGGAATGCATGGATCGTGCTATCCCAAGTAAAACCAAGACTTACTCCTCCAAGAAAAGGAAAACAGTCTGGTGGACCCCTGCCATAAACAAGCTATACAACAGAAGGAGGAAACTAGTACAGAAAAGAGTAAAATCACAAGAAGGAAAGACATCCCTGATCAGTATCAGCAAGAAACTATGATTCCTCATTAAATCATCCAAGGCTAGTTTTGAAAGAAAAATTGCCAATGACTCCAAAAATAACCACAAAGCGTTCTTTAGCTATGTCAAGAACCTAAGTGGAAACTCTCGGATCTGCTCTGAGTTAGTGCAGAATGGCACAAAATACACTGAACTGACTGATATTGCAAACATTCTGGCAGACAGATTTAGTGCAAACTTCACCCCCCTCTCACCCACTAAAGGGCTCATATCCATACCAGAAGAATGTAGCGCCCTGTCAATCACCAACACACAGGTTAAAACAGCCCTATCCAAAGCCAAACACAGCTTCAATGGGACCGGATGGGGGTCCCAGGCTGTGTCTTACAAGAGCTCTAAAATGAACTAAACCCTCACCTAAACACATTGTTCAAACTCAGCCTCTCTACAGGCTACGTACCCACAGAGTGGCGCACAGCAACAATTATCCCACTCCACAAAGGTGGAGCCACAATGGACCCCGGGAACTATCGCCCTATAAGCCTGACTAGCCTGGTCTGCAAGGCTATGGAAAGCATCATCATGGAACTCATTAATAGAGACATTGGGAACCACCAAACCTTGGACCCTACCCAGTTTGGCTTTGTTAAGGGAAGACCATGCCTCCTAAACCTGGTGGACTTCTTTAAGATGGTTACCAAGGCATTAGACGAGGGGAAAGGAGGTCCACACAGCCTACCTAGACCTCACAAAGGCTTTCGACAACATTCCCCATTCTAGTATTATAGACAAGCTCACCAGCTTGAACATAAACCCCTACATCACGAGATGGGTTGCCAATTGGCTCATGGATAGAACCCACATGGTGAGTGTTGCAGGCTCTACATCCGACTCTAAACCGGTTACAAGTGGCATCCCCCAGGGCTCAGTGCTAGGACCCCTCCTGTTCGGTATATACTTCTCAGAGTACAGGCAAGCATAGGAGGACTATGGCTGACCAAGTTCGCAGACGACTGAAAATTAGGGGCCGTAACTGATTCTCCGGCTGATACAGACACCCTCCATATGGGTCTCACTGAGACGGATACCTGGTGTCAAAATCATGGCCTCAAGCTAAATGCCAAAAAGTGCATAGTCATCCCCTTTGGAAAAAACAAAGTACCCACAAACTACCACATAGGCGGTAGTCCCCTAAATACAAAAAAGTAATAAGGGATGTGGGGACCCAAGTAGGTAGTAATCTCTCCTTTGATAATCATATTGCTAAGGTGGTTAGAAAATCCTTTTATGTGGCCCACCTAATCACAAAAGGGTTTGCATCTAGAACAAGAGAGGTTATTGTGCCTCTCTACTCATCACTAATTAGCCCCATCATAGAATACAACGCCCCATTTGGGATGTACCTTACAAGACACCTGCAACAGCTGAAAAGGCCACAAAAGTACTTCACCAAGAGTATTACTGGCCTCAAACAGATGTCCTATGCAGCCCGACCCAAGAAACTCCAGCTGTACTCGGTTGCATACCGCTTACTCAGAGGTGATCTCTGCCTGACATACAAGGCCATGTCCAACCCAGAATTGATGGACATGTTCCACCTAAAAAAAAAAAAAAAAAATCCCGGAAAGCCACATGCTCTAGAGATGTAAACCTTACCACAATGATAAATAGGACATGCTGGAGGGATAGATTCCTATCCCAGAAACTCCCCATGCTTTGGAACAGGATTCCAATATACATCAGGCAGAGCCCCTCACTAACACTCTTCAAGAGAAACCTTGACGGGTGGATGGGAAACAGAAAATTTACCCCGAGGATCACTGCAGTGGCTCTGCTGGACAGTGGCGCAGGGAGCTAATGGCTCTGCTGGACAGTGGCGCAGGGAACTAATGGCTCTGCTGGACAGCGGCGCAGGGGACTGATCTAAGGGGGTGGCGAAAGCCAACGCATTCTGGCTAGGTTTATAAATGCCCTTGGGCAGATAGCCTAGTATTTATCTATGAACCAATGAACCTAATATAACTGAAATGGCTGCATTTCTAGAAACTGTCCACACCTTCCAAGACACTCCTCAAAGCATGCTTGGAAACCTGAGTCACATTAGAAACAATCTCATTCATATGACACTTCTGATCAGCATTAAAAATACAGCAAGATCATCTAACTGTTGAGCATACTGCAAAATAAATTTCCTGATTAAACCCTGACAGTTTTAAATTCTAAAAACTGAATTACTTGACTGAGCTAACTTTTTTCCCCTGAGTTTTGGACCGACAGTAGGGTTAGAACTTGTGTCAAAGCTCTCTTGCTAGAAATGGCAACTACAGAAACCATAGCTGGGTCAGCTGACAAAGGAGCAAAGAAAGTTGCAAGTTCAGAGTATACCTTGCAGTTCCTCATAGACTTTTTAAGAAATGGTTCACTAGCCAAAGGAGATTTACATGCAGTTTTACATACATCTTCTAAAGCCGGTAACAAATGAGGAAAAGCCAAAACATTTGGAATCTCATCCTCAAAAAGATCATAAACCCTGTCAATCTCTGCAGAGCTCCAGACTGTTTCCAGTCAAATGCACCTCTAAACCTAGTTAGCATCTGTGTAAAGGTGAACAACTGCTTGAATTTTTTGAATCTGCTCACCCTTCAAAGAATCAGACTGGACTTACTCACTGTGTTCACTTTTGTCTGCATCAGAGTACCCATCAAAATCTGTGGCACTAGACTGATCACTAGAGAAGGTAGCCTCACAGTCATTCAGAAAATGAACATAATCTCTAACTCTATGATCAGCTGACTGTAAAACATTCTTAGATAAGGACACCACATCAACCCAATACATGGTGGTAGCCTGATTGTCTGTCATGTAGTGAAATTTCTGTTTCTTCTAACTATGAACTAAGCTAGAATACAAAATATCTGGGGACACAGTGTTGTCTAGCAAGGGATCTCTTATCCCACACTTCTCCTGCATCAAAACGGGTTAGTTCTCCTATACAACATGTACTCAAACAGCCCTAAAAGATGTGTCTGACCCCCATACCATAAAGAGCTGTGGGGTCATAACAGAGATGACAGGGGAAAAGGTAAGTAGTCCTCAGCTGGGATTAAGGCAAAAACAGATTCACAAACTGTAGGCTGAGACATGTTTGTGTTAATTTGTTTTTAGGTGCAACTGGATTAGAAGGGGGTGGGTTGGTGGTGGCATATCAAAATGCATCAAGTATGGGGAAGAAACACCAGCCAGATAAAAACACTGACACTAATAAGGGCTGACAAAGGGCAGCAATAATAGCAAATAAACTGTGTCCCCACACAGCAAATAGGGCAAAACTGCATAAAATATTGCAGACACAGTTTAAATTGTGCTGTCTTGGTCTATACAGGGTAGTAAACAGCACACACAGTCACAATACCAAATAAAATTCACTTGTCCAAATAGTGACAAACAAACAAATATATGCCCTTAAATAAAACAGAAACCTTAACAGTATAAATGAGCATTTACTTGTCAGAAATGAACAAATAAATCTCCACAGAAATTAAAATAAAATAATTCACAGAAAATCATGGTTTAACAATAAACATGACAGCAGTGTTAAATCAGTAGTAGTATAAAATGAAGACAAATGTGGGGGAAATAGGAATATTTTTAAGTCAGAACTTCAAAAATGAAGCAGATAAACTGCAGGCCTAGTGTTCATCTAACACTACAGAACTTCCATTTGCCAGTACAAATCACAGAACACTTTAGAAAACCCTCATAACTGCTTAAAAACAGTATTAAGCATAAAAACAACATAGTAAGTTAGAATTCCCAGAGGAATTAAAAGCAGTAGTAAATAGCAATTATATTAAAATAAAATGTTTACACATTTTATATACATTTATATTTTTAAATAAAACTGAAATAAATCTAATGTATATAATCATAAGGAGAAAGGGAAGTTCCCAAAAGGATCTTATCTGAGTTTGGAAGCTGTATTCCAATGAAGGCTGCTGAGGAGGATTCAACTGTGTGTGTCCTATCATAAAGGAATTAACTGTAGCAATGGGAAGCCCACTTTTAATTTAATGAACCTGACCACCAGTTCAGAGCTTTGTGACAGGAGTACGACAATCGAAGATCCTTTAATTGGTGGATGGTAACACTGGCAACTCACAGTCTATTGCAATACCTGTATATTAAGTGCACAAATGGCGTCATGATTATCAATAAGCCTAAAACAAGAGTACAGAGTTCCGGGCTTGTATCCACTTCTGCATACTCATCCACAATGCACTGTTCATTACATCCTGGGCTCACTCTCTCTATAGGGGAAGGAATGACTGAAAATGTAATATGCCCGAATCAGCTCCCATTAAGGTTATCATTTGGGTTTGGCATCACAAAATACTTGGTTACTTTCAGAGAAACCATGTCTCAAAACAGGAACAAGGCACATTACTTCCTTTCCCCCTTTCTATTTGCTTTAAAGATATAGTCATTAATGAAGAAAGTAAGGGACTCACAAATTCAAGGATATAACTGGTATGGTAATCAAAAAAGTTACTGTATTTGCAGCTGATTATTACTGTGCATTAAAAATTTTAGACAGTTTTAAGTTGTTTTTCACGATATACATTAAAAGATAAAATTAGAAGTTATGTACCTACCATAACATTCCATGTTAGTTGTCTTCTTCTCGCCTTCTTTCTTGCTGGATGGGTTCGGAGCCGATCCTCGGCTCCGACTCGGCCACTCTAAAAGCTCGAGAGCTAGTTCCACCGGCTCGAGGCTCCCCTATATCCCACAATGCTAGGCGGTAATGCCTCAGATCTCGTTTGTAAGCTAGGCCCAGCTAGAAAAATTCCATTATATGGAAAAGGATAAAAAAGGTCACAAAACAAACTCCTCTAGGTCTGTCCAGGCTAGGGGGAAGGAGGGTGGGACGCAAGAAAGAAGGCGAGAAGAAGACAACTAACATGGAACGTTATGGTAGGTACATAACTTCTAAATGTTAAGTTGTCTATCTCGCCTTCATTCTTGCTGGATGGGACCGCGTCCCTAGCACCTTGTCCCAGGCTGCCTATCGGAACAGACTCTTGAGTACAGTGGAACCAAAGTTGGCTCGGTCCCTAGAGGCTAAGTCCAACTTATAATGAGAAATGAAAGTATAGGGACACCCTATCCTTATGAAACAAGAGATAAGGGGATCGACTACACAGAGCATGGAGTTCAGAGACTCTTCTGGCTGAAGTAATAGCTACCAAAAAGAGCGTTTTCCAAAGGGGGGAAGAATTAAGAACGCTAGAACCAAGTTGAGATCCCATTGAGGAGGAGGATCCCTGATAGGTGGTTTGAGGAGAAAAACTCCCTTTAAAAAGGCTTTGCAGAGTTTGTGAGACATAATGGAGGACTCCGAGACCCCAACATGAAAGTTCGATATTGCTGCCAATTGAACTTTGATGGTAGACGGAGATGAACCTGAGTGGAAGAGTTCGGCTAGAAAGTCTAAAACTGATTGAACGGAAGCAGTGAAAGGATCTATATCCTTTGAATGCGCCCAACAGGAAAAACGTTTCCACTTACTATGATAAATCTTTCGAGGGGAAGATTTATGAGAGGCTATCAAAATATCTCGAACTGAGTGAGATATTAGAGGAAGTCTGGCTAGAGTTGGAATTGGAGGAACCACGCTGTGAGGTTCAGAGAAGGGAGGGAGTGGTGCAACTGACCCGACTGATGGGTCAAGAGGTCTAGAACTGGGTCCAGATGCCAAGGTTGCTCCAACAGATAACGGTGAAGAAATGGGAACCAAACTTGTCGAGGCCAGTAAGGGGCAATGAGGATCATGGAAGCTTTCTGAGCGATGGCTTTCTGTATTAGTTGAGATATCAGTGGGAAGGGAGGAAAAGCATACAGAAGTCCCTGGGGCCAATCGTGGACTAGAGCGTCTCTGCTGGGGTGGCCTGGTTGGGGAAAGAGGGTGAAAAAAGTCGCACTTGCTGTTTTGGGGAGTAGCGAAAAGGTCGCAGCAAGGCCGGCCCCACTTTCGAAAAACTTTCTCCAACACTGAATTCTTCAGAGACCACTCGTGAGGCATGAGAATAGCTCTGCTCAATTTGTCTGCAATCACATTGGACTTCCCGGGACTGTGCGTTGCTAACAGAAACTGCTGAGAAGAAATCGCCCATTGCCATAGTCTGAGTGCCTCTCGACATAGGGGGTAGAATCTGGTTCCGCCTTGTTTGTTGATGTACCACACTACAGACATATTGTCTGTCTGAATTGCTATAGTTCCTTTGGGAAGAGAGTCTTGTAGGGCTTGCAACGCTAGAAGCACTGCTCTCATCTCTAGAACATTTATGTGCAAGTGGCGTTTGAAAGGTTGCCACGTGCCCTGGACCGTCCTGCCCTGGTAATGCCCCCCCCCCCCACCCGATCAGGGAGGCATCCATTGTCAGTGTAGCAACCGGAGGGGGAGGAACAAAGGGTCTCCCCAGAAAAAGCTGGGGGGATGTGATCCACCAAGAAAGATGATTCCTGCACGATTGTGTTATCGCAATGGAATGGGACATTGGAAGTTGTTGGTATGACCATTGTGTGAAGAGCATCCATTGTAAGATTCTCATGTGAAATCGGGCTAAAGGGAGGAGAGGGATAGCAGCCGCCATTATCCCTAAGACCTTCAGGATCAGTCTGACTTTGATCTTGTTGCTCTGCAAGACAAGGGAGACTTGTCTGTGTATGTCTGCTATTCTCTGCTCTGTGAGTGTGGCTGACATGTTGATTGTGTCTAGATTTGCGCCTATGAAGGTAATAACACGACAAGGCGACAAGACAGACTTTTCGTAATTTATTGAAATGCCTAGTGTTTGACATGTGTGAAAAGTGTAGTCTCTGGCAAGAAGCAGAAGATGCTTGGTGGGGGCTGTAAGGAGCCAGTCGTCTAAATACGGAAACACTTGGAATCCTTGTCGTCTCAGATGAGAGGCGACCACTGCCATTCATTTGGTAAACACTCGGGGGGCTGTAGTGAGTCCAAAGGGCAGGGCCCTGAATTGGAAATGACTGGTTCCCAGCCTGAAGCGGAGGACTCTCCTGGAGTGTCAGCTCATTCTGATGTGATAGTACGCATCCTGGAGATCTATAGAGCACAACCAGTTGTCCCGCCCCAAAAGGGGTAGAATGGACTGCAGCGTGACCATCCGAAATTTTGTTTTCTTGACAAACATGTTCAAGTTGCTGAGATCCAAAATGGGTCTCCAGTCCCCTGTTTTCTTTGGAACCAAAAAGAATTTGGAGTAGATTCCGGATCCTTGTTGGTCTGCTGGAACTGGTTGAATGGCTCTTATTGCAAGCAGCTTTGAAATTTCTAGTGCTGCTTGCTCCCTTTGACTGGGTGGAACGTCTGGAAGGGATTTTTTGGATTGCTTTGGAGTGAGAAAGAATGGGATTCTGTAGCCTTCGGAAATGATAGACTGTACCCACTTGTCTTGAGTTAGGGATAGCCAGGCTTCTGGGTACAGAGATAATCTTCCCCCGACTGCCTCCGAAGGTGGACAGTCGGGCAACCCCTCAGGGATGCTGAAAGGGCTTGTCGGAGAAGGTTTCTCGACTGCCCTGATTCTGCGGGCTCCCTCTGCCTCTAGGACGGCGTCTACCATTATTGTTCTCCCTCTCTGCCTCTAGAGGGGAACCGACTCTGTGCGTCAGGCAAATCTCCCTGAGATTGTTTGCGGAACCACATCTTTCCCCCCTTCTGGCCTTTGGGGTAAGGCCTAGCAGGAGTAGAAAAACGAACTCCCACGGCAGAGAGAGTCTTGCCTTCAGTCACACACCTAGTCAGGGTTTCCTTCACTTGAGGACCAAAGAGGGATGATCCATCAAACGGGGAGTTAGTGAAGGATGCCTTGAAAGGGTCCGCAAAATTACATAGTCGCATCCAGGCATGCCGACGCAAGGCCACATCTGTACCTGCCGCTCTACTCGCTCCATCCGCCGCATACGAAAGGAGGCGCATGGAGGAGTTAACTATTGAGTTGAGGGTCGCCAGCTGAGAGTTCATCCTATCCTGAAAACCCGCAGCTGTTGGATCCTTTAACATTTCGCTCGCTTCCTTGAGCAAATCTCTCTGGAGACGAGTGAAATGACACAGGTAATTCAGCGAGCGCATAGAAAAGGTCGCTGACGAGAACATCCGCTTCCCGTACCTGTCCATAGTCCTAGACTCCTTGTTAGGAGGATGGACAGACACTGAAGGATCAGCTAGCTCCTTCTTGGTGGCCGCCACCACCACCATAGCATCCACAGAGACGCCTTTGGTCAAAAATTCTTTGTCCTTGGGGGCAGTGATAAATTTTGATGGTCTCCTGGGGGTGGGTTCCACAGAGTCAGGAGCCGTCCAGGCCTTCTTTGCCACCACTTGCATAAGGGGGTCAAAGGGAGGGGACACCCAGGAGGTGGAAGGGCGAGAGCCAAATGCCTCAAGATACACCAATTCATCCTCTGAAGGGTTGAGGGCTGGCCAATTCCCCCTCTGTTTTAAGATCTCGAGGATGTCTGCAAAGGAGACATCTTCAGAGGGGGAACGAGGGGAACCTTCAGAATCCTCTAAATCAGTGTCAGAGGTGACAGACTCAGGGGAGTCGATGTGCTTCCTCTTGCACTGCCTCTTCCTAGGAGGCTCTCCTACCGGGTCAGGAGAGGCCTCGGAAGAGGAGGAGATCCCCACTGGGGATACTTGAGGAGCTGGCTCTCTACGATCCGGGATGAGGGAGTGAGCAGAAATCACCGGAGGCACCGTGGAGGGAGGGGCAGATGGAGCCGACTGTGGGACTGAACCAGGTTCTAACACACTCCTCATGACCTCGAAGGCACCCCTGTCAGGCAGAGCCAGAGGTCTCCGCTCCGAAAAGCTGAAAACCTCCCCCGGCACCGACAGTGATGGCTCCGAGGCTGATGTCGGAGCCGAACTCACCAGCGCCAAAGCACCGAGAGGGAGAGTGGGGTCGGACAAGGGTCCGATGCCACTCGCCTCCTCGGAGCCGACGAGGGAAGTCTGGCACCGAGATTCCTCCAAGGAAGATATCGGAGCAGATGACGGAACCGAAGACAACGGTATCGGTTCCGATGCAGCCACAGTCTCGGGTCCGAGCCGCCCCGGCTCCGAACTCAAAGGAGTCAGAGGAGGAACATTCTGAGTGATAGGATTGGCCATCGACTGTTGAGTCGGGCTTTGAAGCATCTGGGCCAGTGCCTCGGATTTAAGAAGTCAACTCACTACCCTCTGAAGGTCATGATCTGATAGTCTCGACGACCCAGAGGAGTGAGATCTATGGCTCTGTTCAGACAACAATGGTGATGCTGGAGCCGAATGAACGGAGCCGATAGATGGTGACCGGGACCATTTTCTGGAGGCCGGTTCCAACAATCTGATCGGAGCCGACTTACCGGTGTCTACCTCGGCTCCGGCCGGAGCCGAGGAAATAGTAGAGACATGAGTTTGAGAATCATCGGCTCCAGCCGGAGCCGATGTTCGAACAGCCTTCGAAGCCCCAGAAGACGACTCAGATACCGGAGCCGATGGTCTGGTAGGCTTCGAGGGTTTCCCCGAAGATTGAGTCGGGGGATCCTCAGGCTTCAATAAGCCCCTTAGAATGAGCTTATTTTTACGCTCCTGCAGGACTCTAGGGCTGAAACCATGGCAAAGAGCACGAGTCCTGCAGGTGCAAAGGTCCCAGGCAGTATACACAAGAAGTGTGACCGTCTGTCAGAGACATCTTCTGACAGCACGAGTCACACTTCTTAAAGCCTGAGACCTTTGATTCTTTAGACATCTCTAAAGAAGAAAAGTGTAATCACACACTCACACACACAAACACCGATTACACTTATTGAAAAATTAAATTAAATTAAACAAATAATTTAGAAATTAAATCCCTACTGAAAAAACACAGTCACTCCAACTACTGGGAAGGGAGGGACTAGGCCTAAAAGCCCAAGGGAAGAACTCTAGTGAGTTTTTTGGAAAAGAAGGGGAAAATTTAGAAAGGGATTGTAGGAAACTACCTAATTTAGAAAATAATGAAGAAAAACTGACTTAAAAGGGGGTCTATCTAAGATTAAACTTAGTCTTAGCAACTAACCTGACGAGCCGGTTGAAGAGCACCTTGATCGCTATAGCGGCAAACTTGATCAGAGGAGTTACCACCTAGCATTGTATAGGGGAGCCTCGAGCCGGTGGAACTAGCTCTCGAACTTTTAGAGTGGCCGAGTCGGAGCTGAGGTTCGGCTCCGAACCCATCCAGCAAGAATGAAGGCGAGATAGACAACTTAACATCAAAGGCTACAGCAGTTAACGTACCCACACATTACTTGGTTCAGCAAATTTATGGGAAAATGGTATGATGAACTATTTAGATGTAGAGATGAAAAAATCTATAATGGCAGTTTATGTGGGAAGAAACTGGACAAAAGGCAATACAAAAAGTACAGTTTTGTACCTACCATAAATGTAGATGTTCGAAGATCCACATTGCTGCAGTCCTTACACTTGGGTAGTCCGCTGTCCTCGGTCGGCCCGAATATCAGAGTATTAGGCTGACGTCGGTCACGGCGCTTAAGACTGACATCAGGACGTCAGGGTACAAATGCGCATGACCGACGTCATATCCTCAGTCTTTTCTTGCCCCAGATGTCAGAAGACCCTAAAAAGAAAGGTCAAAACCAAAAGACAGCAAAAAACAACCAACCACCCTTGCACTAATCATATGTACAATATATACAATATCCACAATATTTACAACCCAAACCACACAACCGCCTCTAACTACAGAGCGGAAGGGGGGAGGATTGGACTGCAGCAATGTGGATCTTGAACATCTACATTTATGGTAGGTACAAAACTGTACTATGTTCTTCATCTCACATTGCTGCAGTCCTTACACTTGGGTAGAATCCCAAAGCAGAGGTAAGGGAGGATGGCAAAACTATAAAGCAGTAAGAGCTGCCAAAATGCCCTGTAAAATTGCAGTGGCAAAACCAGCCCTAGATTTAGAGTAAAGTGGAAGGTGGTAATGCTTAGAGAAAGTATGCACTGAACTCCAAGTAGCTGCCTGCAAAATATCTTTAGTTGCCACCCCTTAAAAGCTGTAGAAGTGGCAGTAGCCCTAGTGGAATGAGGCCTAATCCCAGCTGGAATCTCCTTACCATGATGGGAATAACAGAAAGCAATACAAAACCCAATCCACTTAGAAATAGTTTGTTTTGACACAGGCTTGCCCTGAGAACCCAAAGCAAATGAAACAAATAACTGCTGAGACTGCCTGAACCCTTTAGTTCTGCTCAAACAATATCGCAACTGCCTGTGTATATCCAAAGTGTGCAAAATCTTTTCCCCTTTATTTTGGGGGTTTGAATAAAAAGTAGGCAAATGAATAGTTTGGTTTAAAGCCACACTAGAAACCACTTTAGGCATAAAGGAAGGATTAGTACGCAAAGATACCCTATCCTTATGGAAAATTAATAAAGGCTCAACCGCCATAAGGGCCTGTAATTCAGAAACCCTTCTCGCAGAGGTAATGGCCAACAAAAAAGCAGTCTTCCATGATAAATATTTCAACTCGGCAGTAGCTGCAGGCTCAAAAGGTTGTAGAGTGAGTTTCTCCAACACAAAATTGAGATCCCAAGCAGGAGTAGGAGCTCTACGTGGGGGTCTTATATTCTTTGCCCCTCTAAGGAATTGCTTAAACAAAGGATGAGAAAACAATGGTGGGTCACAGTCATAGTGAGCAGAAATTGCTGCAGCATGAACCTTAATAGAAAAGAAGGACAAACCTTTGTCCAGTAACTCAGTAAGATATTGAAGAGCCACACTTAAATTAGGCTTAGAAACATCAAATTCCTTTGCTGTACTCCAAAATAAAAATCTCTTCCGTTTATCTGCGTACACTTTCCTTGTACTAGGCCTTCTGGCCTCCAAAATAACATTCAAAACTTGCTGTGGAAGCTGAGACCCTCCAGGGTTTAAAACAGAATATGCCAGGCTGTTAGGTGAAGAGAGTGAAGTTTGACATTGAGTAAATGACTGTTCTCCTGAGACAGCAGGTGTGGAATCAAGGCAAAGGCCATGGAGGCTCCCTGCCAGACTTCTCAGTAATGGGTACCAGTGCTGTCGAGGCCAATCTGGAGCTATTAAAATCATCTTTGGCTTGTCCTGTCTGACCTTCAGGAGTACCTTTGGGAGGAGAGGCAGAGGTGGAAAGGCATACACATGAAGATTGCTCCAATTGAATGAAAGAGCATCCACTTTCCAAGCTGTGGGATGAAACCTTTTGTGCAAAACTTTGGCAGCTGGTAGTTTAGTGGAGAAGCGAACAGATCTATGTCTGGAGTTCCACATAACACTGTCAATTTCTGAAATACATGAGGATCCAATTTCCACTCGTGGGGATCCATAATTTGTCTGCTCAACACATCTGCTAAGGAGTTCTGTGCTCCCGGCAGAAACCTTGCCTGAAGATTTAGCTGTAAACTGAGAGCAGTCTCCCACAAAATCATTGCTTGTCTGCATAGAGGATAAGAATGTGTTCCCCCTTGCTTGTTGATATACCACATGACAGTTGTGTTGTCTGTTAGAACCAACACCTGCCCTGGAAGAAGCAAATCCTTGAAAGCTATTAATGCAAATTGGACTGCTAACATCTCCTTCAAGTTGATATGTAGATGTTGAAGTCTGGCAGGCCACGTGCCTTGTACCCACTTTCCATTTAGATGAGCTCCCCAAGCTTTGTCTGAGGCATCTGTCGTTAGAATCTGACTCGCCTCTGGCTGGGTCACAGAGAGTCCCTTGTTTAGGTGACATTCCTGAGCCCACCACAAAAATTCCTTTTGAATGCAAGGTATTATCTGAATGACAGTGTCCATATCTTGGCAGTGCTGTGTCCATACATTTTTGAGATACCATTGTAGCTTCCTCATATGCAGTTTGGCATTGGGAAGCACCAGAATACAAGATGCCATGAACCCCAAGGCTTGAAGGACTGTCCTTGCAGTCAGCCTGGACTGATGAGACAATTGATGGAAGTAAAGAGAAAGATTCTTTTGTTTGTCCAGGGTCAAAAAGGCCATCTGGGATGCTGTATTCAGTCTCACACCCAGAAAGCACATGTCCTGAGAGGGTACTAGACTGGACTTTATTTCGCTCACAGAATACCCCAGGCATCTTAGCACTGCTATCACATATTGTAAATGATGAAGAAGTTCGTCCTTTCCTTGGGCCAGAATCAGGCAATCGTCCAAATAAGGATAGATCTGTATTCCTCTTAGCCTGAAGAAAGCGATCACTGGAGCCAGAACCTTCGTGAATACTCTGGGCGCAGTAGATAAGCCAAAGGGCAATGCAGAGAACTGATAATGAGAAGTCCCAGCCAAAACGCAGATACTTCCTGCAACTTAGCCTGATAGGAACATGAAGGTAAGCCTCCTTGAGATCCAGAGTCACCATCCAGTGATCTTTGCCCAGCAGAGGTAAAAGCTGTTGTAACGTCAACATTTTGAACTTGGGGATGTCCAGATAAGTGTTGAGGATAGATAAATCCAAAATTGGTCTCCACGTGTTCCCCTTCTTTGGTACTAGGAACAGGCGAGAATAAAATCCTAGGCCCACTTCTGGCAGAGGGACCGGTTGTATGGCCCCTATTTGAAGCAGCAGAGAAATTTGTTTGTGAGCCTCTGGTCTTTGCTGAGGAGGAACGTCCGGCATGCCTTTGAAAGGAGGCAAGGTATGGAAATAAAACTTGTAACCTTGGTGTATGATATCCAATACCCATCTGTCTTGGGTAATCAAACTCCAATTTTCCTTGAAGAGTGCCAACCTTCCTCCCAAAGGTGCTGCCAGGCAAGAAGGATCTGGCAGCTGAAAAGGTAGGTCATTGGGCCTGTTTACGAAAGGACTGGCCCCTGCCCTCACCCGAAGATTGTGCAGGTGAACTCCCTGTTCTAGGTCTGAAGGAGCTCTGAGCTCTGCAGCTACCACGTCTAGATCTACCCCTAGACTGTGAATCATAAGAAGGGTACGTCCACCCCTTAGCAGGCCAATTCCTACTAAACTTCGGAGGCTGAACTTGCAAAAAATCTTTAACAGCCTGCATAGACTTAGCCTTGTCTTCCATTTTCTTCAAGACTGACTCCACAGGTGAACCAAACAACACATCAGACTGCAAAGGAGCATCCAAAATCCTTGTCTTAACATGGTCAGATAAATTCTGATCCGTCAGCCAGGCGTGCCTGCGAAGAACTGACCCAGTGGCAGCCACCCTAGACGAGGCCTGTACAGCATTAAAACCACATTGTAAAGAATGCTTACCCACCTGTTCAGAGACATGTACCAAATCTTGTAATTCTTTACACTCAATGCCTTCCGCCAGAGCATCTACCTTAGACTTCAATTGAGAAAGAAGATAGTTTTGATATTTCAACATGTGAAACTGGCAATTCAAAGCCCTCATAGCTAAGGTGGAAGAAGTATAGACTTTCTTTCCCCATCTATCCAAAGCTCTGGCCTCTTTATCTGGAGGAACTGGATTTTTACAACAGAGGCCTTGACACCCTTAGGTCCCTGACTAACAGTTTCTGGGTCCCCTAGGACTCTTATAAAGATATTTATGAGCCTCAGGCACCCTGTAATACCTATCCGGTTTAACAGGAGCAGGAGGCAAAGAATCAGGATTAAGTGAAGCCTCTGCAAACACATCTTCCACAACATCCAGAACAGGTGGTATAGCCAAAGGCCTATGCTGGGGTAAAAGCAAAAATTCCCTAAGCCTTTTCCTGGAATCAGAGAAGTCCTGACCTTCCCACTTAAAATGTTCCCTCATGGAATGAAGAGTCTCTGAAAAAGAAAAATCCTCTGGAGGAGAAGCAGAAGGAGTCGAATCATCTGCATCAGAATCAGAATAAGGAGAGTACTCCTGCAAGACTCTGAAACATCCGAAGCCTGCTCAAAACTCCCCAACTCTGGTTCCACCCTAGGCCTCTTATCAGGAGGAGGCAAAGAACCTCTAATCAAAGTAATTAAATCTTCTGCCATTTTAAGCATGTGCTTCTTGGGCACAGATCCTGTTGAACTAGGAGTGACACCAACAGAAGCTAAACCTGGCCTGCCTCTGGGAGAAGCCTTGGAAACAGAAGGAGAGGGCCTAACCACCCTAGGAAGGGAGGGGAGTACAGTAACCTGAGAAGCCCCTTCAGCCTGACCTGCCTCCTGAGAGGCCACATCCTGCAAAATCAAAGTCTCCCCCTGGGACTCCAGAGAAGCCTCCGGCAGAACCACCGGTTCCACTGACGCCTCTAAAGAACCGGCGTCCGGTACGGACGACTCTTCTTGCCTGGGTTTAGCTGCTTTCTCTTTGCGCTTCTTGGAAGAAGCGGGCGGAGCATCCGACGGCATATTGTAATTGCACCGCTTCAAGACCAACCTGGCACAATCTAACCTTCGCTAATAGTGCGCTTATTGCACCTAGCACAGAAGTGACACCCAACAACGTCGTGCTCAGGCCCCACACAAGGAATACACAAAGTATGATAATCCCTATGCGGTATCTGCTTCCCACAAGAAATACAGTTATTGACTTTTTCTGACATCCGTAAACCACTGAGGCAAGAAAAACTAAAATATTCCCAACGGGTACTTAGCCAACTTTGACTCGGTCTGAAACTCCGAATTCGAAAAATTTCAGAACGCCGAACGGCACTTGCAACGCTGCTTCTGCATCGGACCATGCGGCAAAAAAGACTGAGGATATGACATCGGTCATGCGCATTTGTACCCTGACGTCCTGATGTCAGTCTTAAGCGCCGTGACCGACGTCAGCCTAATACTCTGATATTCGGGCCGACCGAGGACAGCGGACTACCCAAGTGTAAGGACTGCAGCAATGTGAGATGAAGAACATCTTGAGGACAGTAAGATACAATGACAATGTTTCTAATCCTTTTAGTTTTATACATTTATGTCTGGCATACTTTTATCAACCAGGGGACACTGTACAGACCATAATTAATAAATAGTTGAAAAAAAAATATTTGGGAGAGGATGAGGGCAAGACTGAAGTGGGCTACTCTAAACCTAATCACAGAAAAAAGGTATTTTATGATTACATGATTTGAAGGAATATTTTACAGCTGTGCGTCTAAGACTCATATACATAACTCAAGGAAGAGGCCTGTGGAGAGAGATGATGATGATGAAGAAACTGGGGAGAGTTTGGGAAATAGAAAGACAGCAGCATTTTAGATGCAGGTCTATACTTTGCTAATTTTCTCCATTAAATCTTAGCTCCCCTCTGGTCTACTTGCAGCCATCCCTATTGATAAAAATCTCCCTTTTCCTTTCCTGTCTGGCTTAGTTCTTATAATACTTAGTTACTTTACAAATATAACAATCTGTTCATTTCCTGTTATTCTCCTTAAGAGAGTGGGATGAGGCTAAGAAGTCCATACTACTGGTTAGAGATGACCTTTCCTACCAGGGAATGAGAACAGAGTTAAACAAAGAAAAAGGGATAGGGGATTGTTTAGCAGAAGACCAGTGCTGGTAAGCACTGGTAGTGTTATTGAGTCTATTAAAGAAGCTGCTCTTAAAAAGGGATAATTATAAAGGCATATAAAATACTGCATGAAAACTATAAGAATCTATAAGAAGAGGGTAGAAAAGATTGGGAAGAGAGATTGAAAGACAGTTTACAAGGGAACAGTGGGAGGGCATCTGTATGGCTCCTATGTATGCAACAATGTCCAGACGGTTCAGGATTTTTACTTAAATGTGTTGGTGGAGGTGTTTTTATACTACAATCAGACTTCCAAGAATGTTTCCTCAGGTAGAGAGCAAATGCTGGAGTGGTCTGATGGGAAAAAGAGAGGTAATTAAGAACCTGTTTATTTGGGAATGTACCAACTTGAAAGATTAAAAAAATTCCCTACAGTACTTTGTCAGAAATGTTGGAACAAACAGTTGCAACTACGGAAATAGTTCTTTTGAACCGAGATATAGGATCTGAATTGCCTATACACTACATGGTCTTACGAAGTTTAATGCTATTGACTGCAAAAAAGGCAATTACTCAAAACTGGAAATCAAAATCTAAACAAAATATAAATGAATATTGCAAAGGTGATAAAAACAATGGAAGTGGGAAATTTAGGAATAGTAAGGAGCAAACTGCATGGATATAAAAAGGAATTTCTGGAAAGAATACATGCAGAATAGTGTTCATGATGAGAAGTGAAATTTAAGGGAAGGCAGGAATTGTGCAATTTATGTAATGTTGGAATGAATACAAATTGTTAAAATGTACACTCTGTATGAAAATAAAAAATGTTAATATGACTTTTTTATTAATGTATATGTAACCTTTTTAAAAAATGCCATGTTTAGTTAAGATATTTAAAAAAGAAAAAAGACAACTTCTGATTAATAATCACTTTGAGGACCAAAGCCACAGCAAGGTCCACTTCGGCCACCTCACCAGACAGACAGTGATGGATCACAAAAGAGTTACAAGGTTGGAAAACACAGGAAAGTCCTTCTCCTGCAAATCACTGACAATCACAGCCAATGCCATAATAATGTTGGCAATACTCAGAACAGGGACTGTTATGCCAACAGAGTCGTCATCCTGGGTGATTTGACTAGCAATGCACTGGACAAGACAATATAAAGCTTGCAAATCTTCATTTACCAGTGAAAAGGCTTCTAACTGGTAAGGGGCTAGAATAGGAAGAAAGGGAGGAGAGAAATGAATGGGGGGCTCACTGACGTCTTGTACATTGCTGAGGGTTGACTTCCTCTTCAAGAGATCATCTATTAGGTGCTGCAAAAAATGGATACATAAAGGTTCCCCTTTAAAAAAGCATTCTGGATGGGCGGCCTGAAGCTTCCTCTTAATGGAAAATAACTTCACTTATGGCACTGTTCACAGCTTGTGGTCCAGCCACATACATCTTATCAGTCAAAACAGCAGTGGGCTACATGGAAGCATCCTCTGGCTTGAGGTTCCACCATGCACATCTAATCAGTCAAAACAAAAGTGGGCTACATGGAATATTTCTATGGATACTGCACACAAGAGAGTCTAAATCACAGTCACTTAAGAATCAGCCCAAGAATACCTGGTCAGATGCTCACACTTGTTGAGATGGGGACATGTAAGAAGTTGTTTCATGGAAAGCACAGTCTCTCACTCCAGTCAAAGTTTTAACACAGGTTCACAGATTAAAACTAGGCTAACTGGGCCATTTTAAGCCTAGCCAACTACCACATGCGAGACTCAAACTCTGCACCTTGTGGCTGTAAGGTAAATACCTTAACCATTATGCTAACCTCCCACAACATATTTTGGAAAGAAGAGCCAAGCAGCAGTTCTTTATCTAAGCATGCAATGTAACTGACCCTGTACATCTTCCAAAAGGTCTTGTATTATAAACCAGGCATGCCTTCTAACAACAGTGTCTGTTGGCTGCTTTCTTGTTAAAGACATCTACATCATAATCACATACAAATGCATGCATCTCCACTCTCAAAGCAGTCTGGACCATGGTTTCATCCATAATAACTTTACTCATCTTGGTTTGGCATCATGTGCGTCTGACAGTTAATGGCACTGACTCCACTGGTGCTACTATAAATCTTTTTTTCAAAAATGGTCACACACCCTGCTTTTCCTCATCACTGAGATCTACTGAAACAACAGGATCCACCACCTAATTTTTCTCAAGTACTTTAACTTAAACCACAGCTCTTTAAATATCAAATGCAGAAGTTTACCCATGTTGTACCATGTGCTTTTGAACCTGGGGGACTTTTACAGAAATGCTGCACATAATTAATTTTCTGGAAATCTAATATTCTTTGGAGGAAAAACTACTTAACTGTGAGATATCAGCTCATGATTTGAATCAAAGAACTCAGAAGACTCAGTCTGGTCACACAGAAATACTCTCTCTCGCCTCAAGAAGGAGGAGGGTCCCTTGTTCCTCAAAAACCTTCACTGTTTATGGCAAAAACTTGCATTTTTTCATTTTTTTATGAAAACAAATGATGGCTGTTGAGGAATTTGATTTATTTTATTTGAATTTGTTGACCAGGGTGCAGCACTGAATTCCTTGGACCTTTTCAGACACATCCCTGGAGCGCTGTCTGTTTAAGTGACTTGCTCAGGGTCAAGCTCCTGGTAAGTGTTAGTATTTAACTACTTTTTGCCCCTAAAATTTAAAATTTTCTTTTTTCTTCGGAATACCTTCTGTTTACTTAGTTTTAAGCCCTTTTCTGACGAAAATTATATTTCCTTCCCCTTCTTTTAGTCAGGCCTTCATTCCCTCCCATCCCCCCCCTGTCAGGGTGTGTGTGTGTGAGAGGTTAGTTACTATAATTTAGATAACTTTAGTTGTCTGATTGGGACTGTGTTGTTGTGTACTGCTTGTGTACAACTATGTCCAAAGAAAGGGTCTCAGGCTTTAAGAAGTGTGACTCGTGCTGTCAGAAGATATGGGGCTGCCTCGAGCTGGTAAAAGTGACTCTCGAGCTTAGCAAAGTGCCGAGTCGGAGCCAAGGATCGGCTCCGAACCCATCAAGCAAGAATGAAGGCAAGATTGACAACTTAACATCAACAGGTGTACTAACTAAAATGTCTCAAAGTCACACATCTCCTCAACTTACAATACTGCGTGGGCATAATGCTGACAATGATGAAGGTGCTTGTTTAATTTTAAAAGTTTGAAGGACCAGATTTGGTAGCTGCTTTGCAGGTACTTTACAAACCTGTTCGTGATCTATGTTTCTAGGTTCACAAGTAAGTACTAGGTTAGCTGCACTTGGTGGCCATTTTATGCATAGCCAGTTTCCTTTCTGGTGTTTGAATTACAGGTTCATAGGTAGGTACTAGGCTATCTGCCCGAATGCATTTATAAGCCTAGCCAGAATGTGTTGGCTTTCACCGCTCCCTTAGATTAGTTCCCTGTGCCTCTGTCCAGCAGAGCCACTGAAGTGATTCCCGGGGTAAACTTTCTGTTTCCCATCCACTTGTCAAGGTTTCTCTTGAAGAGTGCTAGCGAGGAGCCCTGCCTAATGTAGATTGGAATCTTGTTCCAAAGCATGGAAGTCTCTGGGACAGGAATCTATCCCTCCAGCACATCCTATTTATTGTTGTGGTGAGGTTTAGATCCCTAGAGCGTGTGGCTTGAGGGGATAAGGTTTTCTTTAGGTGGAGCATGTCCATCAATTCTGGGTTGGACATGGCCTTGTGTGTCAGGCAGAGGTCACCTCTGAGCAGGCGGTATGCAACCAAAGTACAGCTGGAGTTTTTTCAGTCGAGCTGCATAGGGCATCTGTTTGAGGCCAGTATCTTCTTGGTGAGGTACTTCTGTGGTCTTTCAGGCTGTTGCAGGTGTCTTGTAAGGTACATCCCAAACGGGGCGTTGTACTCTATGATGGGTCTTATGAGTGATGAGTAGAGGGGCACAATGACCTCTTTTGATCTGGATGCAAACCCTTTTGTGGTTAGGTGGGCCACATAGAAGGATTTTCTAACCACTTTGGCAATGTGATTATCAAAGGAGAGATTACCATCTACTTGGGTCCCCAGATCCCTTATTACGTTTTCCATATTTAGGGGACTACCACCTATGTGGTAGCTTGTGGGCACTTTGTTATTTCCAAAGGGAACAACTATGCACTTTTTGACATTTAGCTTGAAGCCATGATTTTGACACTAGGTATCCGTCTCAGTGAGACCCTTTTGGTGGATGTCTGTGTCAGCCGGTGAGTCAATTATTGCCCCTATTTTGCAGTCGTCTGTGAACTCGGTCAGCCATAGCCCTCCTGTGCTTGTCTGTACCTCTGAGAAGTATATGCTGAACAGGAGGGGTCCTAGGACTGAGCCCTGGGGAACGCCACTTGTAACTGGTTGACAGACCTAGCTCTCGCAACTCTCACCATGTGGGTTCTATCCGTGAGCCAAATGGCAACCCATCTTGTGACATAGGGGTTTATGTTTAGGCTGGTGACCTTGTCTATAATAGCAGAATGGGGAATGGTGTTGAAGGCCTTTGCGAGGTCTAGGTAGGCTGTGTGTACCACCTTTCCCTCATCTATAGCCTTGCTGTCTCAAAGAAGTCCACCAGCTTTAGGAGGTATGATCTGCCTTTAAAGCCGAACTGGGAAGGGACCAGTGTTTGGAGGTTCCCAATGTCTCTGTTAATGAGTTCCATGATGATGAGCTCCATAGCCTTGCAGACCAAGCTAGTCAGGCTTATAGGGTGATAGTCCTCGGGGACTGTTGTGGCTCCACCGTTGTGGAGCAGAATAACCACTGCTGTGCACCACTCTATGGGTACATAGCCTGTGGAGTGGCTGAGTTTGAACAGTGTGTTTAGGTGAGGGGTTAGTTCGTCTTTGAGCTCATCTAAGATGCAGCCTGGGACACAGTCCGGTCCCACTGATGCTGTGTTTTTGTCTTTGGAGGGGCTATTTTAACTTGAGTGTCTGTGATTTCAGGGGCTCTACATTCTTCTGGTATGGTTATGGGCCCTTTTGGAGGTGAGAGGGGGGTGAAGTTTGCACTGAACCTGTCTGCCAGGATGTGGGCAATATCGGTTGGTTCAGTGTATTTTGTGCCATTCTGCACTAACTCCGAGCAGATCTGAGTATTGCCACTTAGATTCTTGACATAGCTAAAGAATGCCTTGTGGTTATCTTTGGAGTCCTTAGCAAGTTTTCTTTCAAAGCTTACCTTGGACGATTTTATGAGGCATCGTAGTTTCTTGCAGATACTGATCAGGGATGTTTTCCCTTCTTGGGATTTTACTCTTTTCTGTACTAGTTTCCTCCTTCTATTGTATTATAGCTTGTTTATGGCAGGGGTCCACCACACTGGTTTCCTTTTCTTGGAGGAGTGAGTCTTGGTTTTGCTTGGGATAGCACGATCCATGCATTCTTGTAGGTGACCGTAGAGTGCAGTAGTAAAGGATTTTGCAGCTTGGACAGCGTTATCCTTTAGCATGGGGGCTTTGAAACTTTCCACCTCCGTCTTAAGCAATGTGAAGTTTGCTTCTGAAAAGTTTTTCACGATGGTTCCTTGTCCGGGGGTGGGGGCGGTATGTGGATATGCAAAGTGATTTGTTTATGGTCAGATCTAACCAGTGAGGGGTTGACCTCTGGTGTGGAACATCGGTCGCCCATGGTGGTGATGACCAGGTCCAATATGTTGCCACCTCTGGTGGGAGTGTTGACCAACTGGAGGTGACAAGGGCATTTGAGTTTATAAATTCTAGGAAATGTTGGGCAAGGGAGTTAGTACTTGAGTAGTTCTCCCAGTTAATGTTTGGGTATTTGAAATCACCCAATATTAGGGTGTTTGGTAGGACCTTTATGTTAACCAGTGTTTCCAGAAATGCGGAATGGAGGTCCTGGGACATGGTGGGTGATCTGTAGCAAGCTACAATTTGAATTGCAGTTTTGCCCGTTGTTAGCTGCACATGGATAATCTCTGAAGCATCGTGCTGTGCCACTAACCTGGAGGTGTGGGTATCCTTGATGAATATGGATACTCACCCGCCTTTTGTATTTTGGTCCGGATTCTGTGGCCAAAATGTATGGTACGAGTTGTAGCCTGGCAGTGCTGGGGTGCTCTCTGGAGCCTTAAACCAGGTTTCTGTTACTGCACATACATCAATGTTCTCCATACTGAGGAATGCCTTGGGTGCATGCATTTTGAGGTTTAGACTTCTGGCACTGAGTAGCATTACCCTCAGATTTTTGTTAATTGTGCTATCAGATTTTTGTTAATTGTGCTATTTACAGCAGTGGGTTTGTCTTTTGAGCCTTGCCTAAAAAAGGCACTATGGGGGTGGCAAGAGCCTTGGCCAGTATTCAAAAGCCTAAGGGTGACAGGTGCAAGCCGTCTCTAGAGAAGCAGCATGGCTTGTCGAGCATGTCATCCCAGGCAGACAGACACTGGATCCCCCCTTTGAATGACACCAGAAACTTAGCCAATTGTTGAAATTGATAATTTTTTCTTTATACCGTAGTATCATTCTTGGTGAGTATAGGATATTACTCAGGGTCAGGGTCATACCAGCCTGGGCTACGTGATCAGAGAGCTCTTCCAAGTCTCTTTTCATGTAGTCCAGGGAGGTATGGCTCAGGTCATTCACACCAACATGGACAATAACAAAGTCTTATTTGTACTTGTTCTGGAGTGACCTAAGTACTTGTGTTATGTGGCAGATCCTGGCACCCGACAGGCAGCTAACAGTAACCTTCTCCTTATTCAGCCTAGTGAGTGGGACGTCAGTGTGCCTGACTATAGAGTCACCTATTACTAGTATGTTGAGTATGTTATTTTGCCTTGAGGGCTGTGACTGCGTGGCCCACTGGTTTTGTGAAGTATGTGTTTCATGGTTTGTGTTGGGGGGGGGGGGTTGCTTGGATGTCTGCTTTGGAGGGCTTTTCCTGCTTAGTGTAAGACTGGTTTTGCCCATCCTATAGTCAAAAATTAGAAGTTATGTCCTTACCATAACGTTCCATGTGGAGTGTTCATCTCGCCTTTGTTCTTACACCTGGGTTCGGAGCCGATCCTCGGCGTGCAAGCTCTGCATCGAGAAGAAGCTCGAGACTAACCTAACTCCCACAATCCCCCTCTGCCTTTACCTCAGATCTAGTTTGCAAGCAAACCAGAAGTCAGAGAGAGAGCATAATCATGCAAAAAAACAAACAACATAACTGTATAAGCACTTATCCATATATATATATATATATATATATATATATATATATATATATATATATATATATATACAAGATATACATATATATACAACCACTGCAAAAGCAGAAGCCAAATAATCCAGACCAGGCACCAAACTGTACGTTCTTCCGGTGGGGAATGTAAGAACAGATGAACACTCCACATGGAACGTTATGGTAAGGACATAACTTCTAAATGTGAGAGTGTTCGATCTCGCTTGTTCTTACACCTGGGTAGCGTCCCTAGCTCCATGTTCCTGAGGAACTCACGGGAGAACGTTCTTGAGCACAGTGGAACCAAAGGTTGCCCTGTCCCTAGAAACCCTGTCTACCTTGTAATGAGAAATGAATGTATGTGGTTTAGACCAAGCGGCAGCTGCACAAATAGTGTCTAATGGTAGGCGAGCTGCATGAGCCAGGGATGTAGAAACTGATCTTGTAGAGTACCCCTTGGGCTTGACAGGTAAAGTTTGTTCTGAAGAATCATAAACGAATATAATGCAATCAGTTAGCCATTTGGAAAGGGTTCGTTTAGTAACTGCTACACCTTTCCTGCTATCAGCGAAAGCTACAAAAAGTTGATCAGATTTCCTGTGATCTTTTGTTCTATCCAAGTAAAATCTAAGTTGTCTATGAACATCCAACTTGTGTAACATATACTCCAACTTATTGGAGTGATTTTTGAAAAAGGTGGGCAGTTCAATGGATTGATTAATGTTATTAATAGAGCAGACTTTGGGGAGAAAGGATGGATTAGTGCGAAGAGATACTCTGTCAGAATGAAAGATCAGATAAGGGTGTTTAATTGAAAGAGCCTGAAGCTCAGACACTCGCCTAGCGGATGTAATGGCTACCAAAAAGAGGGTCTTCCACGACAAATACTTCAATGAACAAGAGGAGGCTGGCTCAAATGGAGGTAACATCAACTTAGATAATAAGAGATTTAGAATCCAAGGAGATGTAGGAGTTCTAACTTTCGCTGATAGCAGGAAAGGTGTAGCAGTTACTAAACGAACCCTTTCCAAATGGCTAACTGATTGCATTATATTCGTGTATTATTATTATTAATGTAGTTTTATTTTAGATAGCTGTTTAGCGATACTACTGTTAAATTTGGGAGCTTTTCTCCCCGGGCCTCTACTGAAAAAGGACATGTATCCAGCTAGACTAGCCCGGTCAACAAATGTAAAATAAATGTAAAATAAAATAAAATAAATAACTGGTGGTCTAATATGGAAAGATCCTTTTAAAAATGACTTACAAAGTCTGTGAGCCATAACAGGTGCCCCACATTCTTCCACATGAAAGTTGGAAATGGCAGCCAATTGCACCCTTAAAGTGGCTGGAGAAGATCCTTGGTGGAACAGTTCTGTTAAAAACTCCAAGATCTTGTTTAAAGGAGCTATAACAGGGTCCAAATGCTGTTTATTTGCCCAGAACACAAAACGCTTCCATTTACTAGTATAGGTCTTTGTAGTGGAAGCTTTATGAGAAGCTACTAGTATATTCTGAACTGCAGGTGAGAGAATATCAGACCTGGCTAAGTAGGGAAGCGGAGCAGCCAAGCTGCTAGGTGGAGTGACAAGAGCGAGGGGTGGGGAGCCCCTGACGAGTGGGTCAGTAGATCTGGTTCCGGGTCCAGCATCCAGGGTCCCCGAAAGATGTGCCAGAAGAAAGGGGAACCAAATTTGACGAGGCCAGAATGGGGCAATGAGGATAATCGTCCTTTGCAGGTTGTTGGCTTTCTGCAGAAACTTTGCAATCAGGAAAGGGAGGAAAAGCGCACAGGAGACCCGGGGCCAATCGTGAACCAGCGCCCCTGGGGACTTCCCCTGAGGGTAATAGGGCAAAGTAGCTCCTGCATTTGGCGCTCATTGGAGACGCAAAAGATCGCAGGAAGGCTGGCCCCACTTGCGAAAAATTCTCTCGCAACTGACTGTTTGAGGGACCACTCGTGAGGCAACAGGATTGCTCTGCTCAGCCTGTCGGCTATGACGTTGGATGACCCCGGGATATGCGTTGCAATCAGAAAGCGACCCGTGGACTCCGCCCATTGCCAGATTCTCATGGCCTCTCTGCATAGCTGATAAGACTTGGTTCCCCCTTGCTTGTTTATGTACCAGACAACGGACATGTTGTCCGTCTGAACTGCAATAGTCCCTAGAGGAAGAAGGGGAGCAAAGTGTTGCAACGCTAGAAACACTGCCCTCAACTCTAGAACGTTGATGTGCAGATTGTACTCTAACTCGGTCCATTCGCCATGGACTGTCTGTCCCTGAAAGATGCCCCCCCACCCTATCAGGGAAGCGTCCGTGGTCACCGTAGCTGTCTGCGTGGGTAGCACAAATGGTCTTCCGCTGGAAAGGTTGCAAGTCTGAAGCCACCAGGCTAGGTGTGATTTGCATGTGTTCGTGATCAGAATTTCGTGTGTCAGAGGTAGTTGTTGGAACGACCATTGTGCAAACAGTAGCCATTGCAGAACTCTCATGTGCAGTCTTCCCAATGGTATCGCAATGAGGGAAGCTGCCATGAGACCCAAAACCTTCAGAACCAGTTTTGCTGGAGATTTTCTGGATGACAGAAGAAGAGATATGTGGCTTTGTAGTGAGGCTATCCTTTCTGGAGGAAGCCTTAGAATTAAATGATGCGTATCCAATTCTGCTCCTATGAATAAGATATGCTGTGATGGCTGTAGTGAAGATTTTTCGAAATTTACGGAAATTCCGAGGTGAACACAAAGCTGTAGTGTGTAATCCCTGGCCTGAATCAGTTGACGCTGGGTGGTGGCAGATAGGAGCCAGTCGTCTAGATATGGAAACACCTGGAATCCCAGGCATCTCAGGTGAGACGCCACCACTGCCATGCATTTGGTGAAAACCCTGGGGGCTGAGGTCAGACCAAAGGGCAGGGCTCTAAACTGAAAGTGGCTGGCTCCCAGCCGGAAGCGCAAGTGATCCCTTGACGCCCTGGCCATTTTGATGTGGTAGTATGCGTCCTTCAAATCTATTGAGCACATCCAGTCGTCCTTCTGTAAAAATGGAAGGATCGATTAAAGCGTGACCATTCGGAACTTTTCTTTCTTGACGAAGGTATTGAGGTTGCTTAGGTCCAGAATAGGCCTCCAGTCCCCTGTCTTCTTTGGAACTAAAAAGAACCTCGAGTAAGTTCCGAATCCTCTTTGGTCCGCTGGGACTGGTTGGATGACTCTTTTTTCTAGCAGCTTTGAAATTTCTATAGCTGCAGGATCTCGCAGATGGGGCGGCACATCTGGGAGTCTTCTCATTGGAATGGGGGGCAGTAGGAAGGGTATTCTGTAGCCTCTGGTAACAACGCTTTTTACCCAGTTGTCTGATGTAAGATTTTGCCAGGCCTGAGGGTATAAAGCTAGACCCCGACTGCCTCCAGAGCAGGACAGTCGGGCCTCCTCTCAGGAGTGCTGGAAAGGTTTTCCAGGGGTTGTATCCCTGTCACCTTGGTTTTATGGACCCCTCTGCCGCCAGGGCGGCGTCTTCCACCTCTGCCCCTCCTCTGCCTCTAGAGGGGCATCACCCTGTGTGCCTGGGAAAGATCCTTGGGGTTTTCGAAACCACATTTTTCCACCGCGTTGCCCTTTGGGGTACGGTCTGGATGGGGTGGAAAAATGGACTCCGACAGCAGACAGAGTCTTTCCCTCCTGTTCACTCCGGGTAAGGGTCTCCTTTACTTTGGGGCCAAAAAGAGTGGCACCGTCAAATGGGGCGTTAGTAAAGGAAGACTTGAAGGCTTCCGCAAATGAACATAAGCGCATCCAGGATTGTCTACGAAGAGCAATCGCTGAAGCTGCTGCCCTATTTCCATCCTTCGGCTCGTCGGCCGCGATGATATCAGCCTCATGGACGAGTTTACAATGGATGTAAGGGTATTGAGATGTGCTGTAACTTTCTCTGAAACAGCAGCATCTGTAGTACCCTGGAGGGTATCTCCCAACTCTTTGATTAGATCCCTCTGTAGTTGTGTAAAGTGGGTCAAATAGTTCAGGGATCACATAGAAAAAGCCGCTGAACTAAAAATGCGCTTCCCGTACCTGTCCATAGTCCTAGAATCTTTGTTAGGCGGATGGACAGATGAAGAAGATTCCAACATCTCCTTTTTCGTGGCCGCTGCCACCACCATAGCATCCACTGGAACTCCCTTTGTGAGATAAGCCTTGTTTTGGGGTGCAGTAATATACTTATTAGGCTTTCTAGGGACTGGTTCCACCGTGTCAGGTGTCTCCCACGCCCTTCGAGCAATCAGCTCCATTAACTCATTGAAGGGCGGAGTGACCCAGGAGGAGGAAGGGCGAGCACCAAATGCCTTCAGCAAGACTGACTCATCCTCAGAAGGGGGGAGGGATTGCCAATCACCTCTCTGCTTTAGGATCTCCAAGATGTCAGAAAAAGAGACATCCTCTGAAGGTGACTTAGGGGACCCTTCTGACTCATCCAAGTCAGTGTCCGATGTCAATGATTCTTGTGGAGAATCTAAGTGTCTCCTCTTACACAATCTTTTCCTAGGGACTTCTTCGGGCGGAGCATCCAAGAAGCCTCCGAGGAAGAGGGGCACCTCCAGGGGTGGCTGAGACACAGGTGCTCGACGCTTAGATGTAGCTGTGGGTGCAGAGGAGGATAACGGTCCTTTATGGGGAGGAGAGGATGCCTCTGCTGATGTGGTTGTCTGGGTAGACAACACCTTCCTCATGAGGTCGAGGGTCCCGAGTCGAGGTATCTCCCGGTTCCGAAGAAATGGGAAGAATCCCTGAAACAGGCACCGAAGGCATCGACCCCGAGGACGGAACCGAGTCGATCCGAGCCGAGGCCCCGAGAGGGAGCGTCGGAACCGAAACATCGGTCCAACTCTCGGTCCCGGAACCAAGGATGGATCTTCGGCTCCAAGACTCCGGTACCGGATCCGACGGAGTCGAGGTGAATGGAGCCGACCGAGAGAAGGACGGTTCTGGCACCGAGGGCTCCACAATCAGCAGATCAGCCTCTTCCGGTTCCGAAGACTGGACAGGTCTCGGAAGAGGAACAGATGGAGATAAGGGAAGGCCTTCAAGTCTCGACACCAATTGGGAGGAGACCGAGATGAGTTTGGATAAGGCCGTATTCTCCATTAACTTCTGCACCACGCGGTCTACATCGGTGTCGGAGAGGGGTCTGGAAGAGCGTCGAAGGAATCGAAGACGGAGCCGACCTCAACAGTGTCGGGGGAGGGAGCTCCATCACCGGTTCCAAGACTCGAGGCTCGGAAACTGACAACAGTTGAACACTCGGTCCCGAAGTCTGTGGAACCGGTGATCGAACTTTAACTGAAGAGCTCGGAGCCGATGACTTGGGCTCCGACGTCTTCGATTCCTTCGAGGATTTGGATGACTGGTCTGAAGCATCCAGAGCCTCTTGAAAAGTAGGCTTTAAGAGACCCCTATCCATGAGTTTCCTGCGCCTATCTGTCATGACCCTTCCACTGAAAGAATGACAAATTGAACAGTCTTCTTGCAGATGGAGAGGGCCAAGACAGTAGACGCAGGAACTATGGTTGTCAGTAACTGACATCTTTTGCCCACATTGGCAACGTTTGAACCCAGATTTAGCTTTCTCAGACATCTTAAGTAAGCTAACAAAGAGGAGTAAAAGTCAAGTCCAGTAGGTATGTCCAATCCGGTAATTTTGTCAAATCCAGAAAAGAATGTCTATCCGGTAGTCAATCCAGTAAGGGTGGGGATAGGCCCTGAGGGAAACTCTAATAAAGTTTAAAATAAGTTTAAACGGAACCGAGAATTCCTCGAAACAGTATCACACACACACACACAGTCACTAAATAACTTTTTAGAAAAAAATTATTCTTAAGAAATATAAGAAAAGATATTTAAATCTTAGCTTTAGGTGCTCGAGCTCGATCAAGTGATGCGAACGCTGCAGCGGCAAACTAGATCTGAGGTAAAGGCAGAGGGGGATTGTGGGAGTTAGGTTAGTCTCGAGCTTCTTCTCGATGCAGAGCTTGCAAGCGGCCGACACAGAGCCGAGGATCGGCTCCGAACCCAGGTGTAAGAACAAACGGCGAGATCGAACACTCTCACATCTATATATCACACCTAGTGAGAATAACTGGGATCATGCCACAGATAATTTGTAAGAACCCATGTGTGGGAGAAAGCAATTAGGAGCTGCCTCTGTCCATTAAATAGTGAAAGGGGCAGTTCTGGGGAAAATTTTATATTACCCATCCTTAGATCCAAGTTGCATTTGAATATGGACAGAGATCAGCTTAGTTTTACAAGGAAGGGCAGTCTGTTTCAGAGTAGTGGTATCCTCTACAAGATTCACCTATCCCTCCAAACAGTCAGAGGATGCCTTGTAAGCCAGACACAGGTCACCTTTTAGCAGACGGCAGGATGCAGAGTATAGTGACAGGGCTCCGAGTCTGGCCAGGTAGGACTTACTGTTTAGGTCTTGTTTCCTTTTAGTACGGTATCCCTGTGGGCATTCTAGTTGTTGCATGTGTCTGGACAGATATAAGCCAAAGGGGGCATTACATTCAATGACTTGCCTATTAAGGGCTGAATATAGGGGTACAATAACACTTCTAGATCTAAATGTAATCCTTTTGTTTATAAGCTGAGCAATATAAAAGGACTTTCTTATAACAGTGGACACGGCCGAACATTAGGTTACTGGCCAACTCTTAACGGTGTCTTTCTAATGTGGTAGTTCCCAGGAATAGAAGACTTCCAAAAGGATACAATAATGTATTTTTTGGCGTGCAGTTTCAGTCCATGTTTCTCGTACCAGTTACTCACTTGCGACAAACTTTCCAGCAAGATGGCTAAGTCACTTCAAGATTCACTGACTGCTCCTAGCTTGCAGTCATCTGCAAACTTAAGTCAACCAGAGCCCTTTGACACTGGCTTTTACTCTAGAGAAGTAGTTGCCAAACAGAAGAGGTCCCAGCACTGCACACTTGGGGGGCCCACTGGGGATGGGTCTCTTTGTGCCAGTAGCTTCCTCTATTTTGATCTTCTGCTTCCAATCTGTAAGCCAGATGGCAATTTGACGGGTGATGTAGAGGTTCACTCCCTGTCTAGCTTTTCTACCATACCTGAGTGGAGACTGTGTTAAAAGCTTTAGCCAGTTCGAGGTATGTGGTGTGCACTGTTTTTATTTTCAGCCACAGCACTGATGAACCTTTGCAAAAAAGTTCACCAAGTTGAGTAAGAATGACCTGCTTTTGACAAAACCAGACGGTCCAGTATTTATAGGTTCCCTATGGCCTTACTGATTAGTTCCATGAGAAGTCTTTCTATGGCACTGCGTATGAGGCTGGTCAGACTTATGGTTCTGTAACTGTCTGCATTCGTGGAAGGTCCTGTCTTACGCAGGGGAATAACTGCAGCTGTTCTCTGTTCCCTTGGTAGAAAATCTGTACAAAAGTGGAGGTTAAAGAGTTTTGTTAGGGAGTGGCTAAATTGGAATTTAATGCTATTTAAGATGCATCCAGGGATATTGTCAGGACCCATCAATACACTATTCTTAGCTTATGATTGTGCTTTTTAGGACTTGGTCTTTTGTGATAGTTGGAGCAGACTTGGCTTCAAGTATATCTTGAGGACAGACAGAAGGATGGGGGGGGGGGGTAAAGTCTGAGCTGAATTTATCAGCCAGTTGATTTAACTATATCTTAAGCCCCAATGTTTGTACCATCATTCACAATCAGCTCAGCACATTGATGTGCTTTTGAGATTATGAACATGACTAAAAATGGCCTTGTGATTGTCTTTGGTGGATATTTTAGCATCAGACTGTTTTGGTGGATTTTATTAAGCTCAAAAAGTTGTTTGCATGTTTCAATACCAAGGGCTCTATAATTCTGGGAATTATTCTTCTTATTTTAATAAAACTTCATTGCAAAGCTTGTTGATATTATGGTTCTACAATGAGGGGTTGTTTCTAGAGTTTTCCCTCTGCTTGCAGCTGTTTACATGCAGGTATAGTGTGGTGGTGTACATTTCTGTGTACTCAACAGTTAACTGGGTTTGGTGGGGATCTGAAGCCTGTTAAGTATCAGTTAGAAGTAGGTAGCTTGTCTCAGAGAAATTTCTAAAGGTACACCGAGTAGAAGGGAGTCTCTGGTTTCAATTTTATTTGAATGAAATGGCTTTATGGTCACACATAACAAGTGAAGAAGATATGCAAGGCATGGAACAAGACACTCCCATATTACTAAGGATAAGATCAAAGACGTTTTTCCCCTAGTGGCTACTGTAACTAATTGTTTCGGGGCATTTGTGTTGACAAAGTCCAGGAATCTCTGTGCCTCTGCTTTAGTGGTGATGTAGGTTTCCCAGTCTATATTTAGATAGTTTAGATCACCTAGGAAAATGGTACTGTGTTTAAAACTGAGTGATTCTAGTTCCTGTAGAGAGGCATGCTGGGTTTTTTGGGTCATAAAGGGAGCTATAATGCTACCTAATACATGGAATGGGACCTTTCTAATGGTTATTTGTCATGAAGAAGCTCTACTACATCATGCTGCTTTACCAGCCTTGAAATGAGTCTCTTTTCAAAGACTGAGACCTTTTTTTCCCTTCCTGTGTAGTAGCTAAGTGTGGAAAGTATTATTGCCCTGCACAGCCAAAGTACTATACACCATTTTAAACCATGCCTCACTCACTACACAGACCTTTACTTTCACCTGGGGAAGAAGGGCTTGAAGGGAGTGGAATTTCTTGTTTAGTCTCCTGAACATTGATCACATAACACCTTCATATTTCCTTTGTTTTCTTTACACTGGATATAAAAAGAGTACGTAACCCGGTTAAAATGCCAGGTTTTTTTAATATAAAAAAAAATGAGACCACAATAAATCATTTTGAAACTTTTCCCACCTTTAATGTGACCTGTAACCTGTACAATTCAATTGAGAAAAAAAATCTATTAGGGGAAAAAATATAACACATAAAAAAGTACAATACGCTGGTTGCAAAAGTGTGCACACCCTTAAACTAATACTTTGTTGAAGCACCTTTTGATTTAATTACAGCATTCAGTCTTCTTGGGTACACACTTGCCATCTATTAAAGAGACTCTAACTCCAAATAAAGTACAGCTGGCATAGTAGGATTTTCCGGACATTTACTCAGTTGCCTACTACAGCAAAAGCCATGGTTTGCAGAGAGCTTACAAAGCATCAAAGGGATCTCATTGTTGAAAGGTATAAGTCAGGAGAAGGGTAAAAAAAAAAAAACTTCCACAGCACTGGCTACACCATGGGACACAGTGAAGACAGTCATCAAAAAGTGGAGCAAATATGGGACTACAGTGGCGTTGTAAAGAAAGTACAGTTCTGTACACTTACCCATAAATGTAGGTGTTCGAGTGTATTCACTGTTGTAGTCATCACGTTTAGATTATCTGCCTGCAGGTAGCCCTCAACCGGCCTGAATACCAGAGTCTTCGGATTTCTGCGTTGGATGCTGTCATTTCTTCCATGACGTCAGGTAGCCAGGGGTATAAAGCATGCAGCCGATGCCATTACATCAGTTTTTCTTGCCCCAGATGTCAGGTGCCCCCACAATACGAAGCAATTATATGGTATGGAACACCCCCAGCAAAAAGCAAATACACATGCTATAGTACATGCCAAACAAGGAGGAAAGGTAAAAGTCAAGAGACGTCAGGGGGCTGGAGGGAGGGTAACCAGGACTGCAACAGTGAATACACTCAAACATCTACATTTATGGTAACTGTACACAACTGTACTATGTTCTTCATGTTTCACTGTTGCAATCATCACATTTGGGTTGATTACCAAAGCTAAGGAAGGGTGGAGGTAGTTAAAGAGCTTTAGGGCTAGCAATAAGGCCTTATAAGACTGCTGTGGCAAATCCAGCTCTGGCGATAGAAACGACAGGCATGTGGTAATGCTTCATGAAAATATGTACAGAGCTCCAGGTTGCAGCTTCCAGGATGTCCCTGGTAGGGACTCCTCTGAGAAATGCAGTAGAGGTAGATGCAGCCCTGGTGGAATGTGTTCTTATCCCTTGTGGGGTAGGTTTTCCATGGTGTTTGTAGGAGAAATGGATGCAGTGTGCTATCCAATTGGAAATGGTTTGCAAAGATAACTAGCAGCTATTCAGATTTTCTGAGAGGCGTAGTCCTGTCCAAATAGAATCTAAGCTGTCTGTGTACGTCCAAGGAATGTAATATCCTTTCCCCTTTACTCTGAGAATTGGGGAAAAAGTAGGCAAATGAATGGACTAGTTTAAAGCCACACTAGACACCACCTTGGGCATAAAGGATGGATTAGTCCTGAGGGAAACCCTGTCCGCATGAAAAATAATGAAGGGTTCCACTACCATGAGGGCCTGCAGTTCAGACACTCATCTTGCTGAAGTGATGGCTAGAAGTAAAGCTGTTTTCCAAGAAAGGAATTTCAACTCTGCTGTAGCAGTTGGTTCAAAGAGGGGGAAAGAGTGACTTTTTCCAATACAAAGTTAAGGTCCCTGGATGAAATGAGAGCTCTCCTGAGGAGGTCTTAAATTTATGGCCCCTCTAAGGTATTGTTTTAGCAGGTGATGAGAAAAGAGAGGTATCTTAGTATTATAATGTGCTGATATGGCAGAGGCATGAATCTTAATTGAAGGGAAAGATAAGCCCTTGCGGAGCATTTCTGTTAAATAATCTAGAATATGAGGTAAGCTGGGCACTACTGTGCCCTTCCCCTGAGCCTGGCTCCAGGAACAGTATCTTTTCCACTTTTCTGAATAGGATTTTCTAGTACTAGGTTTTCTCGCCTCAAGGATGACAACCAGCACCTGCTTACTGAGAGTTGCGGGAGGAGAGCTCAGGGAATTAGCCAGACTGCAAGGTTGAGGGTATGAAGCTGAGGGTGCAGAATCTGGCCTGCTTGCTGGGACAGCAGGGAAGGGGGTCTGAGGCAGGTGCCAAGGTTGTAGCACTATCAGACTGCGCAAAAGGGGGTACCAGTGCTGGCATGGCCACTCTGGTGCAATCAGTATCGTCTTTGGCTTGTCCTATTTGATCTTTAGTAGAACCTTCGAGAGGACAGGCAGAGGGTGAAAGGCATAAATAAACTGAGAGGCATTCCCAGGAAAAGGACAGGGCATCCACTTTCCAAGCTTGACTGTGGGGGGTTCTGGTGCAGAATTTGTTCAATTGGTAGTTCAGAGGGGAGGCAAACAGGTCTACCTCTGGTGTCCCCCATTTGCTCAAGAGCTTGAATATGTTGGGTTCCAGTTTCCATTCGTGTGGGTCCTTGAGATTTCTGCTTAAGTCATCTGCCAGTGAATTTAGTTTGCCTGGCAGGAATTCAGCTTGTAGGTTCACTTGGTAGCTTAAGGCTGTGTTCCAATAGAGACATGGCTAGTCTGCAGAGTGGGGAGGAATGGGTTCCCCCTACTTGTTTATGTACCACAAAACTGTGGTGTTGTCTGTCTTTACCAACAGTTGTCCCGAAATAATAAGGTCTTTGAAGGCTGTCAGAGCATACTGTACAGCTAACATTTCTTTTTAATTGATATGCAGGTGCATCTGTTTTGGGTTCCAAATGCCTTGAATGCACTTGAGCCCCCCATGCATAGTCTGATGTGTCTCTTAGGGTTTGGGCGGCAGGGGGTAGAGTGAAAGGGAGTCCCTTGTTGTGGTAGCAGGCATCTGCCCACCAAAGGAACTCTGCCCTTAGAAATGGAATGATAGGAATCATTGTTTCCAGGTCCTGAGAATGTTGACACCATAGACTTTTTAGATACCACTGAAGTTTCCTCATATGCAGTCTTGCATATGGAATTAACAGAATGCAACAGGCCATGAATCCCAGAGCTTGCAGGATTTTCCTTGCAGATAGCTGTTTTTTTTTGTGGCCAGTAGTTTGTAGTAGGTTGTCAAATGAACTTGTTTCTCTGGAGTGAGGAATGCCATCTGGGAAGTTGGGTTCAAGCTTGCTCCCAGGAATGCCATTCTGGGAAGTTGTGTTCAGGCTTGCTCCCAGGAATACAATCTGTTGGGAGTGTAATAGGTGTGAATTCTTTTTGTTGATGGTGTACCCCAGTGAAGTTAGAAGTCTCAATACAAATGCCAGGTGGTGTAATAGCAAGTCCTGACTCTCTGCCTGAATCAGGCAATCATCCAAGTATGGGTAAATTTGAATATTTCTCTGCCTGCAAAATGCAATGGCTGGAGCTACGCACTTTGTGAATACCCTGGGCGCAGTAGATAAGCCAAAGGGAAGTGCAGAGACCTGATAGTGCATGGAGCCTGCCCTGAAGTATAGGAATGTTCTGCAGGATTCCCTTACTAGGATATGCAGGTATGCTTCTTTTAAGTCTAGAATTGAAAGCCAGGCATCCTTGGCTAGCACAGGAAGACACTGTTGAATAGTTAGAATTTGGAATTTTGGAACCAGCAGAAAGGTAATGAGAATAAAAAGGTCCAGGATAGGACGCCAGGAGTTCTCTTTTCTGGGAACCAGGAACAGTCTTGAATAAAAACCTTGTCCCCTTTGTTCTACTGGGACAGGTTGAAAAGCCCTGATACTGAGATGAGAGAGTACTTGTTTTTGGGCCTCCACCCACTGGTTTGGGGGGAGGTCTGGCCATCCACTTGGGGTTGGGAGTGAGTGGAAGTGAAATCTGTATCTGTTTAAAACCCACTTGTCCTGTGTAGGGAGTTCCCAGTTTTTTGCATGCAGGGTGAGCTTTCCTCCTAAGGGAGCAAGTAGTTGAGCAAGGCTTGGAAGAGTTAAGGATACGTCATTGTGCCATTTTTACATAGCGGGGTGGCTTACTACTCCCTGCTTTGGAAGTGGGGGCCCCCACTGCTTAGATCTCTGCATAGCCAGAGACTGAAGTTTTGGTGGTCTGCTGCTCCTGGGTTTGGACTGAGAAGGCCTGGAAACGACCAGTTCTTTGAAGACAATTGCCTACTGAATCTAGGTGGCTGCACTTGTAAGAAATCTTTAACAGTTTGCATAGATATAGCTTTTTCCTCCATCCTTTTGAGGATTTCTTCTGCTTTGTTGCCAAAAAGGCAGTCTTGGTTTAAGGGTGCATCCAGTAATTTAGCTTTAACACGATCTAACAAGTTTTGTTCCTTAAGCCAAGCATGCCTTCTAAGTAAAGACCCCGTAACAGCAGCCCTGCAAGATGCTTCTAAAGCATCAAAATCACATTGCAAAGTAGGTTTACCTACTTGGTCAGCAGAATGCATTAACTCTTGTAAATCCTTGTGTTCAGCACAGTCAGGAATCAACATCATTTTCTGTTTAACTAATCCCATAATATGCTGCCGATACTTTAACATATGAAACTGGCAATTTAAAGCCCTAATGGCCAAAGTAGCTGAAGTATATACCTTCTTACCCCATCTGTCTAAAGCTCTACAATCCCTATCAGAAGGGGTAGGATTTTTGGCAGTTGTAGCCTTAATGCCTTTTGGTCCTTGGGAAATGATCTCTGGATCCACAGTAGGATTCTTGAACAGGAATTTGTGAGAGTAAGGTACTCTGTAGTACCTGTCAGGTTTCCTGGGAGCTGGAGGATAAGTGTCTGGGGTAAGGCTGGATTCCAAGAAAACATCATCTTCAATCTCCAGAACAAGAGGGATTGCCAGGGGCCTGTACTGAGGCAGGTTGAAAAGCTCCCTAAGTCTCTTTTTGGACTGTGAAAAGTCCTGCCTTTCCCAGCAGAAATGCTCCCTAAGGGTATGCAAGGTTTCACAAAAAGAAAAATCTTCTGGAGAGGAAGCAGAGTGAATAGAATCCTCTGCATTAGAATCCTCATAAGTAGATAAGGGCAAATCCTGGTAGTCAGAAGGAATAGAAAGATTAGATTCCTCATCAGAAGAATCAGAAAGAAAATCAGTTCTAGGTCTCTCAGAGGTGGAGGACTGGCTTCCCCTAATTGAGGTAATAAGGTCTTCAGCCATTCTAATCATTTGTTTTTGAGGCATATGGGCCTGAGAATGCTCTTTGGTCATCGCTTTTCTAGGCTTAGTGCGAGCTTTAGGCCTGAGGAATTCGGTATTCTTAGCTTTAATATGAAAATCGGTAGGCCTGAATACACCCTCAGAAGGCGGAGCCTGCACAGCGGCTCTAGACCCATCCAAGGTAGAGATATCTGCAGATTCCATAGTCAAAGAAGCATCTCGCGGCATACCAGACTCCAAAAGGGTCTCATTAGAGGCCTGCGAATCTGCAGTAGTGGGTATCAGGGGCTGCGAAAGTACCTCACTAAGTACCGGCGGACTGGCGACTAGCTTAACGGTAGCGTCGTCGGCAGCTTTGGACTTAAGTGGTCTGTCTTTATCCTTGTGGTTTTTTTGGAAGATCGGTAGTCGGATGGCTTAACGAAACCATTTTGGAGTACGGAGATCGAGAACGAAAGTATTTAGCTACAAAAATAGCCAGACTATGAAAAGTTCGGGCGTTGAACAAGACACAAAACCAACAGCGAGGGACGTCGTGGTCTGGGCCTAAAAAAGATGACGCAGTAAGAATGAAAATCTCTATGAGGTATTTGCTTTCCACAGGCAAGACAATTGTTAATTTTTTCTGACATCAGTCAGAGCAAGAAAAAAGGATCCCCAACAGGGTAGTTATCTTTTGAAGACTTCAGATCTGAAACTCGAAAACGAAAATTTCAGGAGTCGGCCGACTGGCACTTGCGAACTGCTTCTGCTTTGGGCAAGGCTTGAAAGACTGATGTAATGGCATCGGCTGCATGTTTTATACCCCTGACAACCTGACGTCATGGAAGAAGAGACAGCATCCGACGCAGAAATCTGAAGACTCTGGTATTCAGGCTGGCTGAGAGCTTCCTGCAGGCAGATAACCCAAATGTGATGACTGTAACAGTGAAACACGAAGAACATCTGGACGTCCCTCCCAAACTGATTAAAAGACAAGATGAAAACTACAGTCGGCTTAATGCTTAAGGTCTTCGCCTTCCATGCAGGTTTGATCCAGACCTGCGACCAATGCCTGTTTGGAGTTTACATGTTTTCGCTATGTCTCCGTGGGGTTTCCCCCATGTCTTAAAAGCATGGTGAGTGTTTCCATCACAAACTCACCAATGAATGGAGCTGTGGGTAGCAGCACAGACTCTACATGGTGCCCTATAGGTGGAAGAGTTGTACAGACCAACTGCTTTGGGCATCTACTGTGGTGCACAGTATCCTCAAGATAGGAGGATGGATCACAAACTGCGTGCCATGGCAGGGCTAGCCACTCGGTGTAAAATATGACTCTAGGTGATTCGGTCATGTTGACTAATGTCGCCAAAAATGGGCAGGGGTAGTTACCAGTGATGTGGGTTGAGAACCTGGCCCTACTCTCACTCACGCCAGTGACCCTTGCTAACAGTGGGAGGGGTATGTATGCCCCTATTGGCCAGTGTGTCCCCGCCATAAAGCCCAGCAGCCCTGGGCCAATAAGCTACTGGCTGGACGGTGTCTAGTTGCCTAGACTGGGTTAACTGGGATAGCTCTGTTGAGCGAAAGCAGGATGTAAAACCAACCAACATGCCAAACATGAAATGAGAATTGCTATGCTTAATGTGGGTTCACTGACAGGATGCAGCTTGGAAGTGGATGACATGATGATATGGAGGAGACTGGATATCCTATGTATCCAAGAGACAACATGGAAGGGCAGTGCAACAAAGCCACTTGGCTTGGGATCCAGACTCTACTACTCATGTGGAGGGCAGGTTAGAAATGGTGCAGGAATTTTGGTGAGAGAGAGGCTTCAGAAGGCAGTGAGGTATATCATCAGAATTAATGACAGACTCATGGCAATCAGACTCCAGTGTAATGATAGGTCAGTATTCATAATCTCAGTATATGCCCCACAACAGGGTTGTGATAGTGAGGAAAAGAGTGCATTCAGACAGCTGTTGCAGGACCTACTAGATAAAGCAGGACAACATGAATTGGTGTTGATAATGAGTAACTTGAATGCACATAATGGTACAGACAGAACTGGATATGAGGACTGCCTGTGTCCACATGGGTGGGGTAACAGGAGTAAAGGAGGAGAAGCCATTCTAGACTTCTGTCTGGCAAATGGCTTGACAGTATCCAACACATGGTTCAGAAAGACAGACAGTCACAAGATCACATACAAAAGTAGCCAACATGCAACTCAGGCAGACTTCCTCCTGATAAGGAAAAGGCAGTGGGGTAGAATCCATGATTGCAAAGTCATCCCCAGTGAAACAACTGGCCCACAGAATAAACCATTAGTTGCCACAATCAGCTGTAAGCAGTGGTCAGAGAAGGCTCTAAGGTTAAGAGAGACCAGACTGAAGACCTGGAAGTTGACTGGACAGAAAAGTACAGCAGTTCAAGGAATTACTCGGTGCTCTAGTACCCCAAGAAGAGGAAGAAATAGGTGGAGCTGAAGAAGAGTAGCAGTGCCTAAAACAGCATGTTAGGACTACAGAAAAGATATGTGGCCAAGACAGGTATGGAAAAAAGGTACATAAGGAAAGCTGGTGGTGGAATGCAGAAGTCCAGGAAGTCATCAAAAGAAGAGAGGAGTGCAGGCAGAAATGGGAGATGGAAAATACTGACCAGGATAGGAAAGACTACTGGTTGGCTAAAAAATGAAGCTAAGAAAGAAGTTGAAACAGCAAAGAATAAGGCATCGGAGGCACTCTACCAACTTCTGGAAAGTGACTCAGTAAGGGGCTCAAAGAAACTATATCAGGTTGCAAGGCAAAGACAAAGATAAAGAAGATAGTCAGACACCCTTCATAAGGGATGCCAGCAACAACCTGCTCACCAGTCCACAGGACATCAAAGACAAGGAAGGAGTAGTTCCAGCAGCTTCTGAATGAAGAAAACCCCATAGAAGCTGTACTGCCCCAGAAACAGCCTACAATGAGAAGAAGAAGAAGAGGAGCCCACCTTAAAAGATGTAAGAACAGCACTAAGGAAGATGAAGTCAGGGAAAGCAGCAGGCTCAGATTAGGTCAGAGCAGATATGATAAATATGCTGGGAGAGATAGGGGAGAAATGTCTCCTAAGGGTACTAATAGCAGTGTGGAAAGAAAGGTGTATCCCTGATGACTGGAGAATAAGCATATTTGTGCCAGTGTACAAGAACAAAAGGAACATCCACAACTGTGGGCAGTACAGAGGGATCAAACTCCTATCACACTGGATGAAAGTTCTGGAGAGGGTGATTGATAAACGGATATGCAGAGTAGTAGAATGTAAGACGGGAGAGGAGCAGTTTGGATTCAGATCAGGATGCAGCACAACTGACCCGATGTTTGCACTGAGACAGATACTTGAGAAGAAGAAGCTAGAGATGAGGAGAATATCCAACTGGGCATTCCTAGACTTGGAAAAAGCATATGACAAGGTCCCAAGAAAGCTAATCTGGGAAGTACTGTGGTGGTTTGAAGTCCTGGAACCACTGGTAGAATTAGTGCAGGCTATGTACAAGGACCCAGTGACTCAAGTACGAACAGTGTTCGGCTTCACAGAGGGGTTCCCAGTGGGAGTGGGTGTACATCAGGGTTCAGCTCAGAGTCCACTGCTGTTCATACTGGTGATGGACTACATTAGCAAACAGGCTGGAAGGGACAGATCAACAAAGCTGCTGTATGCAGAAGAAGTGGCAGTACAGGCAGAGTCTGAGCTAGAACTTCATCAAAGGAAAGAAGAATGGAATGAAGGCACATGGGACGAAACTAAGCACAGATAAGATGGTGGTAATGGCAGCAAACTGGGGAAATCAGAATAAGCTGAGATGAGAGACAGAAGGGAAGATAGTGGAACAGGTAAACAGCTTCAAATAACTGGGAGGGGTGGGTTGAGGAGAAGGGTAGTCTGAATGAAGAAGTCAAAGCTAGAATCAGAGGGGCTGCAGCCAACTGGCAAAGTATCAGGTGTAGTCTATGACAGAAGAATGCCAAAGAACCTGAAAAGTAAGGTGTACAAGACAGTGGTGCCACCAGTACTACTGTATGATACAGAAACCTGGGCAGTAAAGGCAGAACAGTTGAAGAAGCTAGAGGTGATGGAAATTAAGCTCCTGAGAAAGGTGGTAGGATTCACACTGTGGGACAAACAAAAAAATGAGGACATAAGAGCAGAAGCCAAAGTAGCTCCAATTGCAGAAAAGATCAAACAGAACAGATGACGGTGGTATGGACACGTGTAGAAAAGTAGAAGACAATATGGTGAGGAAGATTTGGAACAAACAGGAAGAAGGTAAGAGGAAGCAAGGACGTCCAAAGAGGTGGATGGATTGTGCGAAAGAAGATCTGCGACAGTAACCCATGAGTGTTGAAGAAGGCAGGAGTGTGGCAACTGAGAGAGTTGGCGACAGTTAACACTATACCCCGACCCCATGTAGAAAAAAAATGGGAAAAAGGGGCTGATGATGATGACAAAACAAAAACTGATCAGGGAGACTGCCAAGAGACTTACAGCAACACTGAAGGAGCCGCAGGAATTTATAGCAAGTACTGGCTGTGTACTGCATGTGACAACAATCTCCCATATTCTCCATATCTCTGGACTATGGGGTAGGGTTGCAAGACGGAAACCTTTTCTTACACAGATAAACATCCAGCCCAGCCAAAAATTGCAAAACAATACATCAAGTCTCCCAAAAGCATGGGGGAAATGTGTTATGGTCTGGTAAGACCAAGGTTGAACTTTCTGGCCACAATTACAAAAGGTACGTTTGGCTAAAAAACACTTTGCATCACCAAAAGAACACCATCCCCATGGTGAAGCATGGTGGTGGCAGTATCATGCTTTGCGGTTGCTTTTCTTCATCTGGAACTGGGGCCTTAGTCAAGGTGGAGGGAATTATGAACACTTCCAAATACCAGTCACTTTTGGCCGAAAACATTCAGGCATCTGCTAAAAGCTGAAGATGAACTTCACCTTTCAACACAACAATGACCCCAAGCATACATCCAAAACAACAAAAAAATGTCTTCATCAGAAAAAAATTAAAGTTTTGGAATGGCCCAGTCAGAACTCAGTCCTAAATCCAATAGAAAATTTGTGGGGTGACCTGAAGATAACTGTATACAAGAGATGCAATCACAATATGACAGATTTGGAGCGCTTTAAAGGTGCGAACAGTTATGAAATGATTTATTGTGGTCTCAAATTTTTTATATCACAAAAATCTGGCATTTTAACAGGGGTGTGTACACTTTTTATATCCATTGTATGTTGGTAGGTTTATCACATTAGCATTGCCTAAAAAAGTGAATAAAAGGGTGGAGAATATATTTGCAAATAATCAAAACCACAGAAGTGACAGATTCAAGCCATCCCTGGCAAACCAGAGTTGTTTGTAGATCATGTCCTCCGAGAATGACAAACACTGTACTCCCTTCAAATGACACCAAAAACTAAGTCAATTATTTCTGTCAGATTCTGGCAACATCACCAGAGAAGGTAGAATGTTTCTCAGTGTTAGGCTCATACCTGCATGGGACACGTCTAAAGAGCTCCATCCTGTCTCTTTCCATGTAGTCCAGGTTGGTAAATCTCACGTCACTGACTCCCACATATACTATGACAAAGCCATACTGGCAGCTGTTCAAAGCCTTGAGGGAGTGAGATCTGATGGATCCTGGCAGCAGACAAGCAACTAACCATCAATTTTGTTTGCTCAACCTGGTAAAGAGGTATATTTGCTTTTTTTTCACTGGAAATAGCTACTGTAGCTTACTTTGAACTAGCCTGAACTGCTTTTTAACTGATTTCTACATTTATTTTAAAATCTGCACTTAAAGTTACATTTAGTCGAATTTGATTGAAAGTTTGCTTGTTTGTTTATTTAATTTAACTGTGGAGGTTGCCCACTAAAGTGTGCTAGCCTGTGTAACTAATTTATCACTGTCTCTGCATTTTCTGTTTGTTTCTACCAAAAAAACAAAAAAATATTCCTTGTTTTCCCGCCTTCCTCGACTAGCTTAGACCAGTTTACAGGCATTGCTGTATTCTGGGCTGTGGTGTAGTTCCTTTGTTGTCCATTACCTTACTTGGATAGAAGGAAGTTTCTTTGCTCACCAGTGGGAGTGGGGAGCCTTGAGCAGCCTACCTGTTCTTGGGGGAAGTGACCTCAGCACAAGAAGCTGTAGTAACTGGTTGTTTGGGACCATTCCTAGCTCTTTTGTAGTTCACTGTTTAAAATCCGCGTTTGCTTTTGCTGCGTCGTATGAGCAGCGCGGTTAAACTTTTTCTGGCTCTGCCAAGTCTGCTCTTCAAATTTTACCTTAATGAAGCTCTACTCTTAGTATAACCAGAACACTCACTGTATTATAAGCCTAGAACTTGTTCTCAATACTTCTCTACTAAGTAAGCACTCTCGTACTAAGTAAAGCACTACATCTACTTACCACCCCTGTGAATACCCACTTCCCTTAAAGGTATACCACTCCCTTATACTGTTCTAGCATGTCGAGTGGTAGATTACTGGTGGTGTCTCCAGTTCAGCTGGTCAATCTGGGCATCTTGAGACAATGCTACAATTGTCTCGTACACAGACAACCATCTCCTCCTCCCAACAAACACAATTACATGTGAGAGATGCAACTATATAGCCAAACTGGTGGCTGAACTCTCTCAACTCAGGGCTGGCATGACCAGACAGGAGGAGATGGCAATCACACACTCCTCCTCCAAACAAACACAATTACATGTGAGAGATGCAACTATATAGCCAAACTGGAGGCTGAACTCTCTCAACTCAGGGCTGGCATGACCAGACAGGAGGAGATGGCAATCACACACACAACAATCCCAGTCCCACATAGACCTACCACAACTGCAAACCAAACACATAAAACCACAAAGACATACTCGGAGGCTCTAATAAAAAACTTACCAAAACAACAGAGGCTCCCAAAGCAGACATCCAAAAATCCACCACCTCAAAACAAAACACATGCAACACATACTTCAATAAATCAGTGTGTCAACCAATCACAGCCCTTAAGGCCAAAAACCTTGCCTGATACACTAGTAATAGGTGACTCCATAGTCAGACACACTGATGTCCCACTGACCAGGCTGAACAAGGAGAAGGTGACTGTGAGCTGTCTATCGGGAGCTAGGATCCGCCACATAACACACGCACTCAGGTCACTCCAAAGCAAGTACAAATATGACTCCGTCATTGTCCATGCTGGTGTGAATGACCTGAGATGTACCTCCCTGGACAACATGAAAAGAGACATAGAAGAGCTCTCCGATTATGTAGCCCAGGCTGGTATGACCCTGACCCTGAGCAGCATCTTGCCCTCACCAAGAATGATACCACAATACAAAGACAAGATGATCAGCTTTAACAATTGGCTCAAGTACTGGTGTCATTCTAAGGGGATCCAATGTCTGTCTGCCTGGGATGATATGTTGGACAAGCCACGCTGCTTCGCAAGGGATGGCTTACACTTGTCACCACTGGGCTTCTGGATATTGGCTAAGGCTCTTACCACCCCCATAGTGCCTTTTTTAGGCAAGGCTCAAAAGACAAACCCACCTCCTTAGAAAACAAAAATGGAAAAAAACTAAGCATAATGCTGTTCAACGCCAGAAGTCTAAATCTCAAGATGCAGGCACTTGATGCACTCCTCAGCATGGAGAACATCGACGTCTGTGGAGTAACTGAAACCTGGTTCAAGGCTCCTGAGAGCACCCCAGCACTACCAGGCTATACCTCGTATCATGCTTTTCGGCCCCAAAACCCAGGCCGAAACACAAAGGGAGGGGGAGTGTCCATATAAAGGACACCCACACCTCCAGGTTAGTAGCAACACAAGAAGCATCAGAGACCATACAGGTACAACTAACCATAGGCAAAACTGATAGCATGTTACAGACCACCCTCCCATTCTCAAGAACCCCACTCAGCCTCCCTGAAGACATTGGAGAATATATGAATGTATCACAAAATACCATCATACTGGGAAGACTTCAACTACCCAAACATAGATTGGATACATTATTCTAGCCCTAATACCCTAGCCCAAAGGTTCCTGGAATTCATAAATTCAAATGCACTGGAACAACTAGTCACCTCTCCCACTAGGGGAGATAATATACTAGACCTGATCATCACAAACATGGGGACAAAATGCTCCACACCAGAATTATACCCCTCACTAGTGAGATCTGACCACAAACTAATCACCCTGGATATACATTATCCCACCTCCACCCCCAGCACAAAAGACCACGGTGAAAAACTTCTCAAAAGCAGACTTCACTCTTCTTAAGACTGAGATGGTATCCTTTAAGCCCACTGTGCCAGTGGATACCACATCCCACAATGCCGAATCCTTCACAAATGCTTTCTATGGACATCTCCAAGAATGCATGGATCATGCAATCCCAAACAAATCCAAGTCCCTCTCCACCAAATGTAAGCGTCCTGTCTGGTGGACCTCAGCCACAAACAAATTGTATAACAAAAGAAGGAAGCTACTGCACGTCAGAGCGAAATCCCATGAAGGGAAGACATCCCTGATCAACATTAGCAGAAAACTACGTTCTCTCATAAAAACATCCAAGGCAAACTTTGAGAGAAAAATCGCTAAGGACACTAAAGATAACCACAAAGCCTTCTTCAACTATGTTAGAGACCTGGGCGGAAACCCTCAGATATGCTCAGAGTTGGTTCACAACAACAAAAAATACACTGAACCCACAGATATTGCTAACATTCTGGCTGATAGGTTCAGTGCAAATTTCTCGCCTCCTTCACCCCAAAAGAAGAAATACTTATCCCAGCTGAATGTAATCTCCCTGTCATCTCATATGTCCAAGTGAGAACCGCCCTATACAAAAGCAAAAAACACAGCATCAATGGGACCTGACGGTATCCCGGGGTGTGTGTTACGTGAACTCCAAGGGGAGCTAAACCCACACATAAAAATGCTATTTAACCTTAGCCTTACTTCGGGATATGTACCTGAGCACTGGCGTACAGCAACAGTGGTCCCACTCCACAAG